>NW_024734857.1:0-23210 GCF_018991925.1 Homarus americanus | reverse complement strand
ATAACCAAATTTGCGGAAAATAGATTATCATGAAAACAGGAAATTTGTATCATAAAAAATGGGAAATATCTACTTTCAAAGTTGGTTAGATAAACCTTTCGAAAATAGATTATCATAGAAACGGGAAATTTGTATCATAAAATGGAAATATCTACTTTCCGGAAAGTTGGTTAGATAACCAAATTTGCCGAAAATAGATTATCATAGAAAACAGGAAATTTGTATCATAAAAATGGGAAATATCTACTCCGCGAAAGTTGGTTAGATAAACAACTTTCGAAAATAGATTATCATAGAAAGCAGGAAATTTGTATCATAAAAATGGGAAATATCTACTTTCCGGAAAGTTGGTTAGATAACAAATTTGGCGAAAATAGATTATCATAAACGAGGAAATTTGTATCATAAAAATGGGAAATATCTACTTTCCGCGAAAGTTGGTTAGATAACAACTTTCCCGAAAATAGATTATCATAGAAAACAGGAAATTTGTATCATAAAAAATGGGAAATATCTACTTTCCGGAAGTTGGTTAGATAACCAAATTTCCGAAAATAGATTATCATAGAAAACGGAAATTTGTATCATAAAATGGGAAATATCTACTTTCCGCGAAAGTTGGTTAGATAAACAAACGAAAATAGATTATCATAGAAAACAGGAAATTTGTATATAAAATAAATACTACTTTCGCGAAGTTGGTTAGATAAACAACTTTCCGAAAATAGATTATCATAGAAAACAGGAAATTTGTATCATAAAAATGGGAAATATCTACTTTCCGGGAAAGTTGGTTAGATAACCAAATTTGCGAAAATAGATTATCATAGAAAACAGGAAATTTGTATCATAAAAATGGGAAATATCTACTTTCCGCGAAAGTTGGTTAGATAACAACTTTCCCGAAATTAGATTATCATAGAAAACAGGAAATTGTATCATAAAAATGGGAAATATCTACTTTCCGGGAAAGTTGGTTAGATAACCAAATTTGCGAAAATAGATATCTAGAAAACGGGAAATTTGTATCATAAAAAGTGAAATATCTACTTTCCGCGAAAGTTGGTTAGATAAATAACTTTCCGAAAATAGATTATCATAGAAAACGGGAAATTTGTATCATAAAAAATGGAAATATCTACTTTCCGGGAAAGTTGGTTAGATAACCAAATTTGCGAAAATGGATTATCATAGAAAACAGGAAATTTTTATCATAAAAAATGGGAAATCTTTTTCCGCGAAAGTTGGTTAGATAAACAACTTTCGAAAATAGATTATCATAAAAACGGAAATTTGTATCATAAAAATGGGAAATATCTACTTTCCGGGAAAGTTGGTTAGATAACAATTTGCCGAAAATAGATTATCATAGAAAACAGGAAATTTGTATCATAAAAATGAAATATCTACTTTCCGCGAAAGTTGGTTAGATAAACAACTTTCGAAAATAGATTATCATAGAAAACAGGAAATTTGTATCATAAAATGGGGAAATATCTACTTTCCGGGAAAGTTGGTTAGATAACAAATTTGCCGAAAATAATTATAAAACAGAAATTGTATCATAAAAATGAGAGATATCTACTTTCCGCGAAAGTTGGTTAGATAAACAACTTTCCGAAAATAGATATCATAAAACAGGAAAGTATCATAAAAATGGAAATATCTACTTTTTCCGGAAAGTTGGTTAGATAAACAAATTTGCCGAAATAGATATCATAAAACGGAAATTTGTATCATAAAAATGGGAAATATCTACTTTCCGCGAAGAGTTGGTTAGATAAACAACTTTCCGAAAATAGATTATCATAGAAACAGAAATTTATCATAAAAATGGGAAATATCTACTTTCACGAAGTTGGTTAGATAACAACTTTCGAAAATAGATTATCATAGAAAAACAGAATTTGTATCATTAAAAAATGGAAATATCTACTTTCCGGAAGTTGGTTAGATAACCAAATTTGCGAAAATGAATATCATAGAAAACAGGAAATTTGTATCATAAAATGGAAATATCTACTTTCCGCGAAAGTTGGTTGAATAACAACTTTCCGAAAATAGATTATCATAAAACAGGAAATTATCATAAAATAGAAATATCTACTTTCCGGAAAGTTGGTTAGATAACCAAATTTGGCGAAAATAGATTATCATAGAAAACAGGAAATTTGTATCATAAAAATGGAAATATCTACTTTCCGCGAAAGTTGGTTAGATAAACAACTTTCCGAAAATAGATTATCATAGAAAACAGGAAATTTGTATCATAAAAATGGAAATATCTACTTTCCGGGAAAGTTGGTTAGATAACCAAATTTGGCGAAAATAGATTATCATAAAACAGGGAAATTGTATCATAAAAAATGGAAATATCACTTTCAAAGTTGGTTAGATAACCAAATTTCCGAAAATAGATTATCATAGAAAACAGGAAATTTGTATCATAAAAATAAATATCTACTTTCGCGAAAGTTGGTTAGATAAACAACTTTGAAAATAGATTATCATAAAACGAAATTTGTATCATAAAAATGGGAAATATCTACTTTCCGGGAAAGTTGGTTAGATAACCAAATTTGCCGAAAATAGAAGATCATAAAAACAGGAAATTTATCATAAAAATGGAATATCTACTTTCCGCGAAAGTTGGTTAGATAAACAACCGAAAATGGATTATCATAAAACAGGAAATTTGTATCTCATAAAAATGGGAAATATCTACTTTCGGGAAAGTTGGTTAGATAACCAAATTTGGCGAAAATAGATTATCATAGAAAAACAGGAAATTTGTATCATAAAAAATGAAATATCTACTTTCCGCGAAAGTTGGTTAGATAACAGAATTGCGGCAAATAGATTATCATAGAAACAGAAATTTGTATCATAAAATGGGAAATATCTACTTTCCGCGAAAGTTGGTTAGATAAACAACTTTCCCGAAAATAGATTATCATAGAAACAGGAAATTTGTATCATAAAAAATGGGAAATATCTACTTTCCGGGAAAGTTGGTTAGATAATAAATTTGCCGAAAATAGATATCATAAAACAGGAAATTGTATCATAAAAATGGAAATATCTACTTTCCGGGAAAGTTGGTTAGATAAACTTTCCGAAATAGATTATCATAGAAACGGAAATTTGTATCATAAAAAATGGAAATATCTACTTTCAGGGAAAGTTGGTTAGATAACCAAATTTGGCGAAAATAGATTATCATAGAAAACAGGAATTTTGTATCATAAAAATGGGAAATATCTACTTTCGCGAAAGTTGGTTAGATAAATAACTTTCGAAAATAGATTATCATAGAAAACGGGAAATTTGTATCATAAAAATGGGAAATATCTACTTTCCGGAAAGTTGGTTAGATAACAAATTTGCGAAAATGAATATCATAGAAACAGGAAATTTGTATCATAAAATGGGAAATATCTACTTTCCGCGAAAGTTGGTTAGATAAACAACTTTCCGAAAATAGATATCATAGAAAACAGGAAATTTGTATCATAAAATGGGGAAATATCTACTTTCCGCGAAAGTTGGTTAGATAAACAACTTTCCGAAAATCTGGATTATCATAGAAAACAGGAAATTTGTATCATAAAATGGGAAATATCTACTTTCCGGGAAAGTTGGTTAGATAAACAACTTTGCGAAAATAGATTATCATAGAAACAGGAAATTTGTATCATAAAAATACGGAAATATCTACTTTCCGGGAAAGTTGGTTATCTACTTTCCCGAAAAGTAGATAGAACTACTTTTCGGGAAAGTAGATTATCGATTTTTCGGGGAATGAATTTTCGAATTTTGGAAATATTACCTAATTTTGCGAAGTAGATTATCATAGAAAACAGGAAATTTGTATCATAAAAAATGGGAAATATCTACTTTCCGGGAAAGTTGGTTAGATAACCAAATTTCCGAAATAGATTATCATAGAAAACGGAAATTTGTATCATAAAAATGGGAAATATCTACTTTCCGGGAAGTTGGTTAGATAACCAAATTTGCCGAAAATAGATATCATAAAACAGGAAATTTGTATCATAAAAATGGGAAATATACTTTCCGCGAAAGTTGGTTAGATAACAAATTTCCCGAAAATATTATCATAGAAAACAGGAAATTTGTATCATAAAAATGGGAAATATCTACTTTCCGGAAGTTGGTTAGATAACCAAATTTGCCGAAAATCGATATCATAAAAACAGGAAATTTGTATCATAAAAAATAGGAAATATCTACTTTCCGCGAAAGTTGGTTAGATAAACAACTTTCGAAATGAGTTTATCATAAAACGGGGAATTTGTATCATAAAAATGGAAATATCTACTTTCCGGGAAAGTTGGTTATCTACTTTCGAAAAAGTAGGCTACTTTTCGAAAGATTATCGTTTTCGGGAATAGATTTTTTGAATTTTGTAAATCCTAATTTTGGTAGATTATCATAGAAAACTTTGTATCATAATAAATGGAAATATCTACTTTCGGGAAAGTTGGTTAGATAGCAAATTTTCAAAATGATATCATAGAAACGAAATTGTATCATAAAAATGGGAAATATCTACTTTCCGGGAAAGTTGGTTAGATAACCAAATTTGCCGAAAATAGATATCATAAAACCAGGAAATTTGTATCATAAAAAATGGAAATATCACTTGCGAAGAGTTGGTTAGATAAACAACTTTGCTAAAAATGGAATTATCATAGAAACGGGAAATTTGTATCATAAAAATGGAAATATCTGCTTAGGAAGTTGGTTAAGATAAACAACTTTCCGAAAATAGATTATCATAGAAACAGGAAATTTGTATCATAAAAATGGGAAATATCTACTTTCCGGGAAGTTGGTTATCTACTTTCCCGAAAAGTAGATAGATTTTTCTACTTTTTTCAGGAAAGTAAAGATTATATCATTTTTGGAGAATAGATTTTTCGAATTTTGGAAATATTACCTAATTTTGCGAGTAGATTATCATAGAATGTAAATTTTGTATCACAAAAATGGGAAATATCTACTTTCGGGAAAGAAGTTGGTTTGGAATAACAAATTTTCCAAAATAGATTATCATGAAAACAGAAATTTGTATCATAAAAAATGGGAAATATCTACTTTCCAGGGAAAGTTGGTTAGATATTAAATTTGCTCGAAAATAGATAATCATAAAAACAGAAATTTGTATCATAAAAATGGATGGAAATATCTACTTTCCGGGAAAGTTGGTTGAATAACAAATTTACTTAGAAATAAATATCATAGAAACAGGAAATTTGTATCATAAAAAATGGGAAATATCTACTTTCCGCGAAGTTGGTTAGATAAACAACTTTCTCGAAAATATATGTATCATAAGCGAGGAAATTTGTATCATAAAAAATGGGAAATATCTACTTTCCAGGAAGAGTTGGTTATCTCACTTTCGAAAGGAGATAGATTTTCTACTTACAGGAAGAGTAGATTATCGATTTTTGAGAATAGATTTTCGAATTTTGAAATATACTGTTTTTTGCAATGGTGATCATGAAAACAGGAAATTTGTATCACAAAAATGGGAAATATCTACTTTCGGAAAGAGTTGGTTAGATAACCAAATTTGCGAAAATGATATCATAGAAAACGGAAATTTATCATAAAATGGGAAATATCTACTCGCGAAGGTTGATTAGATAAACAACTCCGAAAATAGATTATCATAAAAACAGGAAATTGTATCATAAAAATGGGAAATATCTACTTTCCGGGAATGTTGGTTATCTTTCAAAAGTAGATAGATTTTACTTTTCGGAAAAGTAGATTATCGATTTTTCAGAATAGATTTTCGAATTTTGGAAATATTACTAATTTTGCAGTAGATTATCTTAGAAAACAGGAAATTTGTATCACAAAAATGAAATATCTTGGGGTGTTTGGGTTTTGGTTTTGGTACTTCAAGAGTTGGTTATATTACCAATTTTGCCGAAAAAGATTATCATAGAAAACAGGAAATTTGTATCTAAAATGGGGAAATATCTACTTTAAAGTTGGTTAGATAACCAAATTTCGAAATAGATTATCTGAAAACAGGGAAGTACATATAAAATGGGAAATATCTACTTTCCGCGAAAGTTGGTTAGATAAACAATTTTCCAAAATAGATATCATAAAAAACTGTGTATCATAAAAATGGGGAAATATCTACTTTCCGCGAAGTTGGTTAGATAAACAACTTTCGAAAATAGATTATCATAGAAACAGGAAATTTGTATCATAAAAATGGAAATATCTACTTTCCGGGAAATTGGTTATCTACTTTCCAGTAGACATAATTTTTCGGAAAGTAGATTATCGATTTTCAAGAATAATTTTTCAATTTTGAAATATTACCTAATTTTGCAGAAGTAGATTATCATAGAAAACAGGAAATTTGTATCACAAAAATGGAAATATCTACTTTCCGGGAAAGTTGGTTAGATAAAATTTTCAGAAAATAGATTATCATAGAAACAGGAAATTTGTATCATAAAAAATGGGAAATATCTACTTTCCGGGAAAGTTGGTTAGATAACCAAATTTGCCAAAATAGATTATCATAGAAAACAGGAAATTTGTATAAAAATGGGAAATATCTACTTTCCGGGAAAGTTGGTTAGATAACCAAATTTGCCGAAAATAGAATATCATAGAAACAGGAAATTTGTATCATAAAAATGGGAAATATCTACTTTCCGCGAAAGTTGGTTAGATAAACAACTTTCGAAAATAGATTATCATAGAAAACGGAAATTTGTATCATAAAAATGGAAATATCTACTTTCCGGGAAAGTTGGTTATCTACTTTCCGAAAAGTAGATGAATTTTCTACTTTTCGGAAAAAGTGATTATCGATTTTCGGGGAATAGATTTTCGAATTTTTGGGGAAATATTACTAATTTTGCAGAAGTGGATTATCATAGAAACAGGAAATTTGTATCACAAAAATGGGAAATATCTACTTTCAGGAAAGTTGGTTGAATAACAAATTTTCGCAAATAGATTATCATAGAAAACAAATTTGTATCATAAATAATGGGAAATATCTACTTTCCGGGAAAGTTGGTTAGATAACCAAATTTTCGAAAATAGATATCATAGAAAACGAAATTTGTATCATAAAAATGGGAAATATCTACTTTCCGGGAGAGTTGGTTAGATACCCAAATTTGCCAATAGATTATCATAGAAAAGGAAATTGTATCATAAAAATGGGAAATATCTACTTTCCGCGAAAGTTGGTTAGATAAACAACTTTCGAAAAATAGATTATCATAGAAACGGAAATTTGTATCATAAAAATGGGAAATATCTACTTTCCGGGAAAGTTGGTTAGATAACAAATTTGCCAAAAATAGATTATCATAAAACAGGAAATTTGTATCATAAAAATGGGAAATATCTACTTTCCGCGAAGTTGGTTAGATAAACAACTTTCCCGAAAATAGATTATCATAGAAACAGGAAATTTGTATCATAAAATGGAAATATCTACTTTCCGGGAAGTTGGTTAGATAACCAAATTGCCGAAAATAGTTATCATAGAAACAGGAGAATTTGTATCATAAAAATGGGAAATATCTACTTTCCGCGAAAGTTGGTTAGATAAACAACTTTCCCGAAAATAGATTATCATAGAAACAGGAAATTTGTATCATAAAAATGGAAATATCTGCTCCGCGAAAGTTAGTTAGATAACAACTTTCCCGAAAATAGATTATCATAGAAAACAGGAAATTTGTATCATAAAATGGGAAATATCTACTTTCCGGGAAAGTTGGTTAGATAACCAAATTTGCCGAAAATAGATTATCATAAAACAGAAATTTGTATCATAAAAATGGGAAATATCTACTTTCGCGAAAGTTGGTTAGATAAACAACTTTCCGCAAATAGATTATCATAAAACAGGAAATTTGTATCATAAAAATGGGAAATATCTACTTTCCGGGAAAGTTGGTTAGATAACCAAATTTGCCGAAATAGATATCATAGAAAACAGGAAATTTGTATCATAAAAATGGGAAATATCTACTTTCCGCGAAAGTTAGTTAGATAAACAACTTTCGAAAAATAGTTATCATAGAAAACAGGAAATTTGTATCATAAAAATAGAAATATCTACTTTCCAGAAAGTTGGTTATCTACTTCCGAAAAGTGATAGATTTACTACTTTTCGGGAAAAGTAGATTATCGATTTTCGGGGGAATAGATTTTTCGAATTTTGGGAAATATTACCTAATTTTGCGAAGTAGATTATCATAGAAAACGAAATTTGTATCACAAAAATGGAAATATCTACTTTCGGAAAGTTGGTTAGATAACCAAATTTTCCGAAAATGGATATCGAAAACAGGAAATTTGTATCATAAAAATGGGAAATATCTACTTTCCGGGAAAGTTGGTTAGATAACCAAATTTGCCGAAAATGAATATCATAGAAAAACGGAAATTTGTATCATAAAAATGGGAAATATCTACTTTCCGCGAAAGTTGGTTAGATAAACAACTTTCCCGAAAATAGATTATCATAGAAACGAAATTTGTATCATAAAAAATGGAAATATCTACTTTCAGGGAAAGTTGGTTAGATAACCAAATTGCCGAAAATGAATATCATAGAAAACAGAAATTTGTATCATAAAAATGGGAAATATCTACTTTCCGCGAAAGTTGGTTAGATAAACAACTTTCCGAAAATAGATTATCATAAACAGGGAAATTTGTATCATAAAATGGAAATATCTACTTTCCGGGAAAGTTGGTTATCTACTTTCCCGAAAAGTAGATAATTCTACTTTTTCGGAAAATAGATTATCGATTTTTCGGGGAATAGATTTTCGAATTTTTGGGAAATATTACCTAATTTTCAGTAGATTATCATAGAAACAGGAAATTTGTATCACAAAAATTGGAAATATCTACTTTCGGGAAATTTGTTAGATAACCAAATTTTCCGCAAATAGATTATCATAGAACAGGAAATTTGTATCATAAATAATGGGAAATATCTACTTTCGGGAAAGTTGGTTAGATAACCAAATTGTCCGAAAAATAGATTATCATAGAAAACAGGAAATTTGTATCATAAAAATGGGAAATATCTACTTTCAGGGAAAGTTGGTTAGATACAAATTTGCCGAAAATAGATTATCATAGAAACAGAAATTTGTATCATAAAAATGGGAAATATCTACTTTCCCGAAAGTTGGTTTAGATAAACAACTTTCCCGAAAATAGATTATCATAGAAAACAGGAAATTTGTATCATAAAAATGGGAAATATCTACTTTCAGGAAGAGTTGGTTAGATAACCAAATTTGCCGAAAATAGATTATCATAGAAAACGGGAAATTTGTATCATAAAAAATGGGAAATATCTACTTTCCGGGAAAGTTGGTTAGATAACCAAATTTGCCGAAAATAGATTATCATAGAAAACGGAAATTTGTATCATAAAAAATGGGAAATATCTACTTTCCGCGAAAGTTTCTTAGATAATCAACTTTCCCGAAAATAGATTATCATAGAAAACGGGAAATTTGTATCATAAAAAATGGGAAATATCGACTCTCCGGGAAAGTTGGTTAGATAACCAACTTTCCCGAAAATAGATTATCATAGAAAACGAGAAATTTGTATCATAAAAAATGGGAAATATCTACTTTCCGGGAAAGTTGGTTATCTACTTCCCCGAAAAGTAGATAGATTTTCTAATTTTCGGGAAAGTAGATTATCGACTTTTTGGTAAAGTAGATTTTCGTATTTACGGGGAAATATTACCTAATTTTGGGAAGCAGATTATCATAGAAAACGGGAAATTTGTATCATAAAAAATGGGAAATATCTACTTTCCGGGAAAGTTGGTTAGATAACCAAATTTGCCGAAAATAGATTATCATAGAAAACGGGAAATTTGTATCATGGGAAATATCTACTTTCCGCGAAAGTTTCTTAGATAACCAACTTTCCCGAAAATAGATTATCATAGAAAACGGGAAATTTGTATCATAAAAAATGTGAAATATCTACTTTTCGGGAAAGTTGGTTATCTACTTCCCCGAAAAGTAGATAGATTTTCTAATTTTCGGGAAAGTAGATTATCGACTTTTTGGGAAAGTAGATTTTCGTATTTTCGGGGAAATATTACCTAATTTTGGAAGTAGATTATCATAGAAAACGGGAAATTTGTATCATAAAAAATGGGAAATATCTACTTTCCGCGAAAGTTTCTTAGATAACCAACTTTCCCGAAAATAGATTATCATAGAAAACGGGAAATTTGTATTATAAAAAATGGGAAATATCGACTTTCCGCGAAAGTTGGTTAGATAACCAACTTTCCCGAAAATAGATTATCATAGAAAACGGGAAATTTGTATCATAAAAAATGGGAAATATCGACTTTCCGGGAAAGTTGGTTAGATAACCAACTTTTCCGAAAATAGATTATCATAGAAATCGAGAAATTTGTATCATAAAAAATGGGAAATATCTACTTTCCGGGAAAGTTGGTTAGATAACCAAATTTGCCGAATATAGATTATCATAGAAAACGGGAAATTTGTATCATAAAAAATGGGAAATATCGACTTTCCGGGAAAGTTGGTTAGATAACCAAATTTGCCGAAAATAGATTATCATAAAAAACGGGAAATTTGTATCATAAAAAATGGGAAATATCTACTTTCCGCGAAAGTTTCTTAAATAACCAACTTTCCCGAAAATAGATTATCATAGAAAACGGGAAATTTGTATCATAAAAAATGGGAAATATCTACTTTCCAGGAAAGTTGGTTATCTACTTTCCCGAAAAGTAGATAGATTTTCTACTTTTCGGGAAAGTAAGGTTAGATAACCAAATTGCCGAAAATAGATTATCATAAACAGGAAATTTGTATCATAAAAAATGGGAAATATCTACTTTCCGCGAAAGTTGGTTAGATAAACAACTTTCCCGAAAATAGATTATCATAGAAAACAGGAAATTTGTATCATAAAAATGGAAATATCTACTTTCCGGGAGAGTTGGTTATCTACTTTCCCGAAAAAGTAGATAGATTCTATTTTCCGGGAAAATAGATATCGATTTTTCGGGAATAGATTTTCGAATTTTGGGAAATATTACCTAATTTGTGAAGTAGATTATCATAGAAAACGGGAAATTTGTATCACAAAAATGGGAAATATCTACTTTCCGGGAAAGTTGGTTAGATAACCAAATTTTCCGAAAATAGATTATCATAAACAGAAATTTGTATCATAAAAAATGGGAATTATCTACTTGCCGGGAAAGTTGGTTAGATACCAAATTTGCCGAAAATAAATTATCATAGAAAACAGGAAATTTGTATCATAAAAATGGGAAATATCTACTTTCCGCGAAAGTTGGTTAGATAAACAACTTTCGAAATAGATTATCAGATTTGCCGAAAATAGATTATCATAGAAACGGAATTTGTATCATAAAAATGGGAAATATCTACTTCCGCGAAAGAGTTAGATAAACAACTTTCCCGAAAATAGATTATCATAGAAAACGGGAAATTTGTATCATAAAAAATTGGAAATATCTACTTTCCGAAAGTTGTTATCTACTTTCCGAAAAGTGATAGATTTTCACTTTTCGAAAGTAGATTATCGATTTTCGGGGAATAGATTTTCGAATTTGGGGAAATGTTACCTAATTTTGTGAAGTAGATTATCAGAGAAAACGGGAATTTGTACCACAAAATGAAATATCTACTTTCCGGAAAGTTGATAGATAAACCAAATTTTCCGAAAATAGATTATCATAGAAAACGGAATTTTTATCATAAAAAATGGGAATTATCTACTTTCCGAAAGTTGGTTAGATAACCAAATTTGCTGAAAATAGATTATCATAGAAAACGGGAAATTTGTATCATAAAAATGGGAACATCTACTTCCGGAAAGTTGGTTAGATAAACAACTTCCTGAGCCAGATTATCATAGAAAACGGGAAATTTGTATCATAAAAATGGGAAATATCTACTTTCCGAAAGTTATTAGATAACCAAATTTGCCGAAAATAGATTATCATAGAAAACGGGAAATTTGTATCATAAAAATGGAAATATCTACTTCCGCGAAAGTTTGTTAGATAAACAACTTTCCCGAAAATAGATTAATCAATAGAAAACGAGAAATTTGTATCATAAAAATGGGAAATATCTACCTTCCGGAAAGTTGGTTATCCACTTTCCCGAGATAGATTTTCACTTTTCGAAAGTAGATTATCGATTTTTCAAATAGATTCGAATTTTGGGGAAATATTACCGAATTTTGCGAAGTCATAGAAAACGGAAATTTGTATCACAAAAAATGGGAAATATCTATCTTCCGAAAGTTAAGTTAGATAACCAAATTTTCCGAAAAATAGATTATCATAGAAAACGGAAATTTTTATATTAAAAATGTGGAAATATCTACTTTCCGGAAAGTTATACATAAACCAAATTTTCAAAAATAGATTATCATAGAAACGGGAATTTGTATCATAAAAATGGGAAATATCTACTTTCCGCAGTTGGTTAGATAAACAACTTTCCCGAAAATAGATTATCATAGAAACGGGAAATTTGTATCATAAAAAATGAAATATCTACTTTCCGGGAAAGTTGTTATCCATTTCCCGAAAAGTAGATAGATTTTCACTTTTCGGAAAGTAGATTATCGATTTTTCGGGGAATAGATTTTTAATTTAGGGGAAGATAATTAATTTTGCGAAGTAGATTATCATAGAAAACGGAAATTTGTATCACAAAAATGGGAAATATCTACTTTCCGGAAAGTTAGATAAACCAATTTTCCGAAAATAGATTATCATAGAAAACGGAAATTTGTATCATATGTAAAATATCTACTTTCCGGAAAGTTATTAGATAAAAACAGGAAATTTGTATCATAAAATGGGAAATATCTACTTTGCGAAAGTTGGTTAGATAAACAACTTTCCCGAAAATAGTATCAAAACAGGAAATTTGTATCATAAAAAATGGAAATATCTACTTGCCGGGAAAGTTGGTTAGATAACCAAATTTGCCGAAAATAGATATCATAGAAACAAATTTGTATCATAAAAATGGGAAATATCTACTTTCAGGAAAGTTGGTTGAATAACCAAATTTGCCGATAATAGATTATCATAGAAAACAGGAAATTTGTATCATAAAAAATGGGAAATATCTACTTTCCGCGAAAGTTGGTTAGATAAACAACAAAAATAGATTATCATAGAAACAGGAAATTTGTATCATAAAAATGGAAATATCTACTTTCCCGGAAAGTTGGTTAGAATAACCAAATTGCAAAATAATTATCATAGAAAACAGAAATTTGTATCATAAAAATGGGAAATATCTACTTTCCGCAGAAAGTTGGTTAGAATAACAACTTTCCCGAAAATAGATTATCATAGAAACAGGAAATTTGTATCATAAAAAATAGGAAATATCTACTTTCCGCCGGAAGTTGGTTATCTACTTTCGAAAAGTAGATAAATTCTACTTTCAGAAGTAGATTATCGATTTTTCAGGGAATAGATTTTTCGAATTTTGGGGAAATATTACTAATTTTGTGAAGTAGATTATCATAGAAACCCAGAAATTTGTATCACAAAATGGGAAATATCTACTTTCCAGGATTAGTTAGATAAACAAATTTTCCGAAAATAGATTATCATAGAAACAGGAAATTTGTATCATAAAAAATGGGAATTATCTACTTGCCGGGAAAGTTGGTTAGATAGCCAAATTTGCCAATAGATATCATAGAAACAGGAAATTGTATCATAAAAATGGGAAATATCTACTTTCCGCGAAAGTTGGATTTAGATAAACAACTTTCGAAATAAGATTATCATAGAAAACGGGAAATTTATCATAAAAAATGAAATATATCTACTCGGGAAAGTTGGTTAGATAACCAAATTTGCCGAAAATAGATTATCATAGAAAACAGGAAATTTGTATCATAAAAATGGGGAAATATCTACTCACCGCGAAAGTTGGTTAGATAAACAACTTTCGAAATAGATTATCATAGAAAACAGAGGAAATTTGTGTATCGCAAATGGGAAATATCTACTTTCCGGAAAGAGTTGGTTATCTACTTTTCCAGTAGATAGATTTTCTACTTTTCGGGAAAGAGTGGATTATCGTTTTCGGGGGAATAGATTTTCTCGAATTTTGGGGGAAATATTACCGAATTTTGCAGTAGATTATCATAGAAACAGGAAATTTGTATCACAAAAAAATGAGGAAGTATATCTACTTTCAGAAGAAGTTAGTTGGAATAACCAAATTACCGAAAATAGATTATCATAAAACAGGAAATTTTTATCATAAAAAATGGGGAAATATCTACTTTCCGGGAAAGAAGTTGGTTAGATAACCAAATTTTCCAAGAATAGATTATCATAGAAACAGGAGAAATTTGTATGTCATAAAAAATGGGAAATATCTACTTTCAGGAAGAGTTGTTTAGATAACCATTGCCGAAAATAGATATCATAGAAAACAGGAAATTTGTATCATAAAAACTAGGAAATATCTACTTTCCGCGAAAGTTGATTTAGATAAACGACTTTCGAAAATAGATTATCATAGAAAACGGGAAATTTGTATCATAAAAAATGGGAAATATCTACTTTCCGGGGAAAGTTGGTTATCTACGAAAAGTAGATAATTTCTTTCGAAGTAGATTATCGATTTTTCGGGGGAATAAATTTTTTTTAATTTGGGGAAATATTACCTAATTTTGCGGTAGTTATCATAGAAAACAGGAAATTTGTATCACAAAAAATGGGAAATATCTACTTTCAGGAAAGTTGGTTAGATAACAAATTTTCCGAAAATAGATTATCATAAAACAGGAAATTTGTATCATAAAAAATGGGAAATATCTACTTTCCGGAAAGTTGGTTAGATAACCCAAATTTTCCAAAAATGAATTATCATAGAAACAGAAATTTGTATCATAAAAATGAGGAAATATCTACTTTTCCGCGAAAGTTGGTTAGATAAACAACACCGAAAATAGATTCTCATATAGAAAACAGAAATTTGTATCATAAAAAATAGGAAATATCTACTTTCTCCGGAGAATTTGGTTAGATAACCAAATTGCCGAAAATAGATTATCATAAAACGAAATTTGTTATCATAAAAAATGGGAAATATCTACTTTCCGGGAAGAGTTAGTTAAATAACCAATTTGCCGAAAATATGATTATATCTTAAAAACATAAGGAAATTTGTATCATAAAAAATGGGAAATATCTACTTTCCCGCGAAAGTTGATTTAGATAAATAACTTTCGAAAATAGATATCATAAAGCAGTATATAAAAATAGAAATCATCTACTTTCCGGGAAAGTTGGTTGAATAACCAAATTTGAAAATAGATTAACACCAAAACCAGGAAATTTGTATCGCAAAAATACAAATATCTGCACTTTCCGGGAAAGTTGGTTTGAGCCAACAAATTGCCGAAAATGAATATCATAGAAACGAGGAAATTTGTATCACTAAAAAATGGGAAATATCTACTTTCCGCGAAAGTTGGTTAGATAAACAACTTTCGAAATGAATTATTATAGAAAACGGAATTTGTATCATAAAAATGGGAAATATCTGCTTTCCGGGAGAGTTGATTTATCTACTTTCGAAAAATGCGACAATTCTCTACTAGATTATCATTTTGGGGAATAGATTTTTCGGGTGCAGGGGAAATATTGCCTAATTTTGTGAAGTAGATTATCATAGAAAAGGCAGAAATTTGCATCACAAAATGGGAAATATCTACTTTCCGGGAAAGTTGGTTAGATAACCAAATTTTCCGAAAATAGATATATTATAAGAAAGCAGGAAATTGTATCATAAAAAATAGGAATTATCTAGCACAGGAAAGTTGGTTAGAATAACCAAATTTACCCAAAATAGATATATCGCAAAACAGGAGAAATTTGTATCATAAAAATGGGAAATATCTACTTTCCGCGAGTTAGTTAGATAAACAAACTTTCGAAATAGATTATCATAAGCAAATTTGTATCATAAAAATGGGAAATATCTACTTTCAGGAAAGTTGGTTAGATAACCAAATTTGCCGAAAATAGATATCGCAAAACAGAAATTTGTATCATAAAAATGGGAAATATCTACTTTCCCGCGAAAGTTGGTTAGATAAACAACTTTCGAAAATGAATATCATAGAAACGGGGGGTATCATAAAAATGGAAATATCTACTTTCCAGAAAGTTGGTTATCTACTCTTTCGAAAGTAGATAGATTTTTCTACTTTTCAGGAGAGATTGATTATCGATTTTTCGGGGAATAGGTGCACCGAATTTTAGAAATATTACCGAATTTGCAGAAAGTAGATTATCATAGAAACGGGAAATTTGTATCACAAAAAAATGGGAAATATCTACTTTCCGGGAGAAGTTGGTTAGATAACCAAATTTTCCGAAAATAGATATCATAAAACAGGAAATTTTTATCATAAAAATAGAAATATCTACTTTCGGGAAAGTTGGTTGAATAACCAAATTTTCCAAAATAAATTATCATAGAAACAGGAGAAATTTGTATCATAAAAAATAGAAATATCTACTTTCGGGAAAGTTGGTTAGATAACCAAATTTGCGAAAAATAGAATTATCATAAAACAGAAATTTGTATCATAAAAATGGGAAATATCTACTTTCCGCGAAGTTGGTTAGATAAGCAACTTTCCCGAAAATAGATTATCGCAAAGCAGGAAATTTGTATCATAGCAAAAAATGGGAAATATCTACTTTCCAGGAAAGTTGGTTATCTACTTTCCCGAAAAGTAGATAGATTTTCACTTTTCAGAAGTAGATTATCGATTTTTTCGGGGAATAGATTTTTCAGATTTTTGGAAATATTACCTAATTTTGTAGTAGATTATCATAGAAACAGGAAATTTGCATCACAAAAATGGGGAAATATCTACTTTCCAGGAAAGTTGGTTGAATAACCGTTACCGAAAATAGTATTATAGAAACAGAAATTTGTATCATAAAAATGGGAATTATCTACTTTCCGGGAAGTTGGTTAGATAACCAAATTTGCCGAAATAGAGTTATCATAGAAACAGGAAATTTGTATCATAAAAAATGGGAAATATCTACTTTCCTTGAAAGTTGGTTAGATAAACAACTTTCCAGAAATAAGTTATCATAAGCAGAAATTGTATCATAAAAATAGAAATATCTACTTTCCGGGAAAGTTGGTTAGATAATAAATTGCCGAAAATAGGTGTATCATAGAAAACAGGAAATTTGTATCATAAAAAATGGAAATATCTACTTTCCGCGAAGTTAGTTACGGCGCTTTCGAAAAATAGATTATCGCAAAACAGGAAATTTGTATCCATAAAAATGAAATATCTACTTTCCGGGAAAGTTGGTTATCTACTTTCGAAAAAGTAGATAGATTTTCTACTTTTGGGAAATTTTATCATAAAAATGAAATATCTACTTTCCGGAAGTTGGTTAGATAACCATTTTCCAAAAATAGATTATCATAGAAAACAGAAATTTGTATCATAAAAATGGGAAATATCTACTTTCCGGAAAGTTGGTTAGATAACCAAATTTGCCGAAAATAGATTATCATAGAAACAGGAAATTTGTATCATAAAAATGGGAAATATCTACTTTCCGCAAAGTTGGTTAGATAAACGACTTTTCCCGAAAATAGATTATCATAAAAAGGAAATTTATCATAAAAAATGGGAAATATCTACTTTCCGGAAGTTGGTTATCTACTTTCCGAAAAGTAGATAAATTTTCTACTTTTCAGGAAAGTAGATTATCGATTTTCGGGGAATAGATTCGAATTTGAGAAATATTACCTAATTTTGTGAAGTAGATTATCATAGAAACAGGAAATTTTGTATCACAAAAATGGGAAATCTACTTTCGGGAAAGTTGGTTAGATAACCAAATTTTCGAAAATAGATTATCATAAAACAGGAAATTTGTATCATAAAAAATGGGAATTATCTACTTGCCGGAAAGTTTTTTTAATTTAGGGGAAATATTACCTAATTTTATGAAGCGCAGATTATCATAGAAAACGAAATTTGTATCACAAAAATGGGAAATATCTACTTTCCGGGAAAGTTGAGTTAGATAAACCAAATTTTCCTTGAAAATAGATTATCATAGAAAATCGGAAATTTGTATCATAAAAATGGAAATATCTACTTCCGGGAAAGAAGGATAACCAAATTTTCCAAAAATAGATTATCATAGAAACGGGAAATTTGTATCACAAAAATGGGGAAATATCTACTTCCGGGAAAGCTAATAGATAACCAAATTTTCCGAAAAATAGATTATCATAGAAAACGTGAAAATTGGTATCATAAAAAAATGGGAAATATCTACTTTCCGGGAAAGTTAAGGATAAACCAACTTTTCCAAAAATAGATTATCATAGAAAACGGGAATTTGTATCATAAAAAAAAATGGGAAATATCTACTTTCCATGAAATATTAGATAACCAAATTTGCTGAAAATAGATTATCATAGAAAACGGAAATTTGTATCATAAAAATGGGAAATATTCCGCTTTCCGCGAAAGTTGGTTAGGATAAACAACTTTCCCGGTCATAGAAAACGGGAAATTTGTATCATAAAAAATGGGGAAATATCTACTTTCCGGGAAAGTTGGGAAAGGATAAAACCAACCTGCTGAAATAGATTATCATAGAAAATGAAATTTGTATCATAAAAAAATGGGAAATATCTACTTTCCATGAAGTTGGAGTTAGATAAACAACTTTCCCAAAAATAGATTATCACAGAAAACGGGAAATTTGTATCATAAAAATGGAATATCTACCGAAAGTTATTATTCACTTTCCCGAAAAAGTAGATAGATTTTCTACTTTCAAAAAGTAGATTATCGATTTTTCTGGGGAATAGATTTTCGAATTTTGGGGGGAAAATATTACCTATTTTTGCGAAGTAGATTATCATAGAAAACGGGAAATTTGTATCACAAAAATGGGAATATCTACTTCGGGAAAGTTATTAGATAACCAAATTTTCCAAAATAGATTATCATAGAAAAACGGGAAATTTTTATCACAAAATGGGAAATATCTACTTTTCCGGAAAGTTATTAGATAACCAAATTTGCCGGAAATAGATTATCATAGAAAACGGAAATTTGCATCATAAAAAATAAATATCTACTTCCGCGAAAGTTGGTTAGGATAAACAACTTTCCCGAAAATAGATATCATAGAAAACGAAATTTATATCATAAAAATGGGAAATATTTACTTTCCGGGAAAGTTGATAGATAAATCAAATTT
Source organism: Homarus americanus (assembly GCF_018991925.1). NCBI lineage: Eukaryota > Metazoa > Arthropoda > Malacostraca > Decapoda > Nephropidae > Homarus > Homarus americanus. The sequence continues at coordinate 3,814 of NW_024734857.1, read as the reverse complement.
GCCGAAAATAGATTATCATAGAAAACGGGAAATTTGTATCATAAAAAATGGGGAAATATCTACTTTCCATGAAAGTTGAGAGTTAGATAAACAACTTTCCGGAAAAATAGATTATCATGGAAAACGGGAAATTGTATCATAAAAATGGGAAATATCTACTTTCCCGAAAGTTGGTTATTCACTTTCCCGAAAAGTAGATAGATTTTCTACTTTTCGAGAAAGTAGATTATCGATTTTTCGGGGAATAGATTTTTCGAATTTTTGGGGGAAATATTACCGAATTTTTGCGAAGTAGGGACATCACAGAAAAACGGGAAATTTGTATCATAAAAAATGGGAAATATCTACTTTCCGCGAAAGTTGGTTAGATAAACAACTTTCCCGAAAATAGATTATCATAGAAAACGGAAATTTGTATCATAAAAAATGGGAAATATCTATCATGATATAGTTTTCTAGATAACCAACCTCCCGAAAATAGATTATCATAGAAACGGGAAATTGTATCATAAAAAATGGGAAAATATCGACTTTCCGGGAAAATGGTTAGATAACCAACTCTCCCGAAAATAGATTATCATAGAAAACGGGAAATTGTATCATAAAAAATGGGAAATATCTACTTTCACGGAAAGTTGGTTATCTGGTTTCCCGAAAAGTAGATAGATTTTCTAATTTTCGAGAAATTAGATTATCGACTTTTTGTGAAGTAGATTTTCGTATTTTCGGGGAAATATTACCTAATTTTGGGAAGTAGATTATCATAGAAAACGGGAAATTTGTATCACAAAAAATGGGAAATATCTACTTTCCGGGAAAGTTGGTTAGATAACCAAATTTTCCGAAAATAGATTATCACAGAAAACGGGAAATTTGTATCATAAAAAATGGGAAATATCTACTTTCCGGGAAAGTTGGTTAGATAACCAAATTTTCCAAAAATAGATTATCATAGAAAACGGGAAATTTGTATCACAAAAAATGGGAAATATCTACTTTCCGGGAAAGTTGGTTAGATAACCAAATTTTCCGAAAATAGATTATCATAGAAAACGGGAAATTTGTATCATAAAAAATGGGAAATATCTATTTTCCGGGAAAGTTGGTTAGATAACCAAATTTGCCGAAAATAGATTATCATAGAAACGGGAAATTTGTATCATAAAAAATGGGAAATATCTACTTTCCGCGAAAGGAAAGTTGGTTATCTACTTCCCCGAAAAGTAGATAGATTTTCAATTTCGAAAGTAGATTATCGCACTTTTTTGGGAAAGTAGATTTTCGTATTTTCGGGGAAATATTACCTAATTTTTTGGGAAGTAGATTATCATAGAAAACGGGAATTTGTATAAAAAAAATGGGAAATATCTACTTTCCGGGAAAGTTGGTTAGATAAATCAAATTCTAAGGAAAATAGATTATCATAGGAAAATGGGAAATTTGTATCATAAAAAATGGGGAAGAAATATCTACTTTCCACGAAAGTTTCTAGATAACCAACTTTCCGCAAATAGATTTTCATAGAAAACGGGAAATTTGTATCATAAAAAATGGGAATATGTCGATTTCCGGGAAAGTTGGTTAGATAACCAACTTTCCCGAAAATAGATTATCATAGAAAACGGGAAATTTGTATCATAAAAAATGGGAAATATCGACTTTCCGGGAAAGTTGGTTATCTACTTCCCGAAAAGTAAATAGATTTTCTAATTTTCGGGAAAGTAGATTATCGACTTTTTGGGAAAGTAGATTTTCGTATTTTCGGGGAAATATTACCTAAGTTGGGAAGTAGATTATCATAGAAAACGGGAAATTTGTATCATAAAAAATGGGAAATATCTACTTTCCGGGAAAGTTGATTAGATAACCAAATTTGCCGAAAATAGATTATCAAAGAAAACGGGAAATTTGTATCATAAAAAATGGGAAATATCAACTTTCCGCGAAAGTTGGTTAGATAAACAACTTTCCCGAAAACAGATTATCATATAAAACGGGAAATTTGTATCATAAAAAATGGGAAATATCTACTTTCCGGGAAAGTTGTTAGATAAATCAACTTGCTGAAAATAGATTATCATAGAAAACGGAAATTGGTATCATAAAAATGGGAAATATCTACTTTCCGCGAAAGTTGAGTTAGGATAAACAACTTTCCCGGAAAATAGATTATCAGAAAACGGGAAATTTGTATCATAAAAATGGGAAATATCTACTTTCCGGGAAAGTTAAGTTATCTACTTCTTCCGAAAGTAGATAGATTTTCTACTGGAAAGTAGATTATCGATTTTTCGGGGAATAGATTTTCGAATTTTGTGAAATATTACCGAATTTTGCGAAGCAGATTATCATAGAAAACGGGAAATGGTATCACAAAAAAATGGGAAATATCTACTTTCCGGGAAAGTTGGTTAGATAACCAAATTTTCCGAAAATAGATTATCGCTAAAAAAAACGGGAAAATTTTTATCATAAACAATGGGAAATACTTCACTTTCCGGGAAAGTTGGTTAGATAACCAAATTCTTCCAGAAATAGATTATCATAGAAAAACGGAAATTTGTATCATAAAAAATGGGGAAAATATCTACTTTCCGAAAGTTATTAGATAAACCAAATTGCTGAAAATAGATTATCACAGAAAACGGGAAATTTGTATCATAAAATGGGAAATATCTACTTTCCGCGAAAGTTGGTTAGATAAACGACTTTCCCGAAAATAGATTATCATAGGAAAAACGGGGAAATTTGTATCATAAAAATGGGGAAATATCTACTTTCCGGAAAGTTGAAGAGCCCATTTTCCCGAAAAGTAGATATTTCACTGGAAAGCAGACTATCGATTTTTCGGGGAATAGATTTTAATTTAGGTAGAACATACTAATTTTATGGGGCGAGATTATCATAGAAAAACGGAAATTTGTATCACAAAAATGGGAAATATCTACTTTTCCGGGAAAGCGAAATAGATAACCAAATTTTCCGAAAATAGATTATCATAGAAAACGGGAAATTTGTATCATAAAATGGGAAATATCTACTTTCCGGGAAAGTTGAGTTTACTTCCCCGAAAAGTAGATAGATTTTCTACTTTTCGAAAGTAGATTATCGATTGGGGAATAGATTTTTCGAATTTTGGGGAAATATTACCCAATTTTGTGAAGTAGGATTATCATAGAAACGGGAAAATTTGTATCACAAAAATGGGAAATATCTACTTTCCGGGAAAGTTGAAGTTGATAAATCAAATTCTTCCGAAAAATAGATTACTGGTAGAAAACGGGAAATTTGTATCATAAAAAATGGAATATCTACTTTCCGGGAAAGTTGGTTAGATAACCAAATTTGCCGAAAATAGATTATCATAGAAAACGTGAAATTTGTATCATAAAAAATGGAAAATATCTACTCTTTCCGCGAAAGTTGAAATAGATAAACAACTTTCCCGGAAATAGATTATCATAGAAACGGGAAATTTGTATCATAAAAATGGGAATATCTACTTTCCGGGAAAGTTATTAGATAAATCCAAATTTGCCGAAAATAGATTATCATAGAAAACGGGAAATTTGTATCATAAAAATGGGAAACATTCACTTTCCGCGGAAAGTTGGTTAGATAAACGACTTTCCCGAAAAATAGATTATCATAGAAAACGGGAAATTTGCATCATAAAAAAAAATGGGAAACATCTACTTCCGGGAAAAGTTGGTTATTCACTTTCCCGAAAAGTAGATAGATTTTTCAATTTTCGGAAAGTAGATTTATCGATTTTCGGGGGAATAGATTTCAATTTTGGGGAAATATTACCGAA
>NW_024734856.1:0-22370 GCF_018991925.1 Homarus americanus | reverse complement strand
TGTAGTGAAGATTGTGAAGTGAGATGTAGTGAAGATTGTGAAGTGAGATGTAGTGAAGATTGTGAAGTGAGATGTAGTGAAGATTGTGAAGTGAGATGTAGTATTGTGAAGTGAGATGTAGTGAAGATTGTAAAGTGAGATGTGGTGAAGATTGTGAAGTGAGATGTAGTGAAGATTGTGAAGTGAGATGTAGTGAAGATTGTGAAGTGAGATGTAGTGAAGATTGTGAAGTGAGATGTAGTAAAGATTGTGAAGTGAGATATGGTGAAGATTGTGAGTGAGATGTAGTGAAAGATTGTGAAGTGAGATGTAGTGAAGATTGTGAAGTAAGATGTATTGAAGATTGTGAAGTGAGATGTAGTGAAGATTGTGAAGTGAGATGTAGTGAAGATTGTGAAGTGGGATGTAGTGAAGATTGTGAAGTGAGATGTAGTGAAGATTGTGAAGTGTAATTGTGAAGTGAGATGTAGTGAAGATTGTGAAGTGAGATGTAGTGAAGATTGTGTGAGATGTAGTGAAGATGTAGTGAAGATTGTGAAGTGAGATGTAGTGAAGATTGTGAAGTGAGATGTAGTGAAGATTGTGAAGTGAGATGTAGTGAAGATTGTGAAGTGAGATGTAGTGAAGATTGTGAAGTGAGATGTAGTGAAGATTGTGAAGTGAGATGTAGTGAAGATTGTGAAGTGAGATGTAGTGAAGATTGTGAAGTGAGATGTAGTGAAGATTATGAAGTGAGAGATGTGAAGTGAGAAGATTGTGAAGTGAGATGTAGTGAAGATTGTGAAGTGAGATGTAGTGAAGATTGTGAAGTGAGATGTAGTGAAGATTGTGAAGTGAGATGTGTAAAGAGTGAAGATGTAGTGAAGATTGTGAAGTGAGATGTAGTGAAGATTGTGAAGTGAGATGTAGTGAAGATTGTGAAGTGAGATGTAGTGAAGATTGTGAAGTGAGATGTAGTGAAGATTGTGAAGTGAGATGTAGTGAAGATTGTGAAGTGAGATGTAGTGAAGATTGTGAAGTGAGATGTAGTGAAGCTTGTGAAGTAAGATTATAAAGTAAACTGTAGTAATCGAGGTTAAACGAACGCGGGTTATTCTGTAGTGTATCCGTGTCTTGTTAACGTGGAACCAACATGGCGGTGGTTCTCAATATAGATACGTTATTTTGCTGGGAATTTCTGTCAAAACGAAATATGAATCAACCATATTTAGCCTAAATTAACCTAGCGGCTTTATTATATATTCTAAGATGTTTAAGTTGGATAGATCAGATCAGGTTAGGTTAAGTCAGGTTGGGTTAGGTTAGGTTAGTTTTGTTAATTTTGCCACTTAGAGGCTAGTTTATTGTGCCCCCCATACTCATCCTGTGAGCGGTAGCGCAAAGAGATTACAAAGTGGTGTTAGATGAGGTAGGTGGTTAAGTTAAGTTTCAATAGGTTAGGTTAGATTATGTCAGGTTGGGTTAAGTTAGGTTAGGTAGGTATTAAATAGATAGGTTACGGTCGGTAGGTGGGAAAGTTAGGTTTGATTAGGTTAGCTTATGTCAGACGAGGAGGTTAGGTTCGATTATGTAAGGTTAGGTTCGATTATGTCAGGTTAGGTTAGATTACATCTTGTTAGGTTAGATTATGTCAGGTTAGGTTAGATTATGTCAGGTTAGGTTAGATTATGTCAGGTTAGGTTAGATTATGTCAGGTTAGGTTAGATTATGTCAGGTTAGGTTAGATTATGTCAGGTTAGGTTAGATTACGTCAGGTTAGGTTAGATTATGTCAGCTTAGGTTAGATTATGTCAGGTTAGGTTAGATTATGTCAGGTTAGGTAAGTAGGTGGAGGTGGGTAAAAAAGGTTAGGTTAGGTCGGCAGGTTTTAGTGTAGGAGCTTAAGTAATCCCGTAAAAATTTCATGTTAATTTTTGACACCATACATCGTAATAATCCTTATAAACTATGTTAAGGAACTGTGCTGTAATTTTTTCAGAACGGTTTATTATAAGTTTTATGCCATTAAAGAAGTTTTATCAAAGAGCGGCGTTATGAACCACAGATGTATTACCATTAAGTCCTAAGTAACTTAAAACATGACTAATAACCTATGAACATGTAGTATTATATGGTTACAATTTAACATAATATATTATGAATGCTGTTATAATATCTTAAGTGTGTTACAAACATGGCTGCTCATATATGCCATCCTGTCTCTGGCAAAGAAGAGATTGCAGTAAGTAAAATTAATTGCTAAAGACAAATACTGGAAATTAAACATATACTTATTACCATTATCTGAAAAGCTTAGAACCACCGTTTTATATTTATTAAAAGTTTGTAGTGTTATACATCATGTGTATACAAGTCACAAGTTATTATTTACGACATTGCTTCAGTCCTCGTCATCAGAGTCTTCTGTGTACAACAGATTCCTTCACCTTGTTTAGGCATTTCTCATCATCTGCTTGACAGTTACACATCTCGGTGCTTGTCATGCTATTCTTTCTGATTCTTTCTGTATGAACATGACAATGATCCACATTTCTTGACGCCACATCCACATTTAACAAGTTCTGTGATTGCTTCTGGTGCTGGTGGTTGGTCTGATATTACTAGTATGAAACAGTCATTGTCAATCTTCCAGCCATGCTCTAATTGTGAAAGCATTTCACTGTCTGCATCACAAGACCACAGAAGAGCTTGATACCTTCCTCTCAATATATGATACTTTAGAGTTGCTGCAGTCGCTGGTAGTTCTCCAGCTTCTGCCTGCGTTATCTTGAAGAGATGCCATCTAAGTTTTGACAGTTTAGTGAAAGTCATTCGTGGACAGTAGAGCTTAAATACAAATTCCTCTAGACCAATAAACATGTCTGCTGAGGGGCATTTGGTCTACTCAGCATCTTGAATGCATCTAGGACTTTTGTGTTAGATTTCATCAAAGTGCTCCAACATGCTTTCTTTCCTTTGCCAACAAATTTTCCAATGCAGTCAGATCCTGTGAAGGCATGGAAACCTGTAAGGCTCTCTGCCCAATGTGTCGTCGCTCACCAGTTCCTGTTATCATACTTGTATTTTCTCCAAGTTGAGGCTGCTTTAATATGCCAAACACATCAGTGTCTGGTGACTTGATATGTACAGTGCTGCCCTTCTGTGATGCATATACTGTATGTCCTGCTTAAGTTCTATAACTTGTGATAGCAATTTGATGGTTGAAGTCTTGTTTGCTGCTTTCCACGACAGTAGATTAACCTTGGACAGCTTTTCCCAGATGCTCAATGGACCAACAATACGTTCCTTGACAAAATTTTCATAATTTTGTCTTCCAACTTCATATGCACATAGATTGTCATATTTGGCATTTTCTGGCATTACAGCTCCAGTTACCAAGTTTATAAGAGCATCATTTTCCTGGGATTACAGTCACCAATAACATTGTGTAGCTTCTGTACATCAGCATATTGACAGCTGACAATAGCTGTAGAGAGCTCATGGTGTTCTGTTCTTTTGTAATCTTTATGAGTTTGATATTTTATGTAATGAACTTAATTTGAAAACCCAAATGGTAGTACATGATCTTTTATCACCTTAGACACTCTGTGCGTCATGCCTCTCAAGTGATTTTTTTCCTCTCTTACTTCTCTGGACAAAATACGACCTTTATCCCATTAGAAAAAATATCACCATATATTTTCTTAATCGACAGGTGCCAAGGTTTAAAATGACGGATGGTGTTAAAAATTAACCTGAAATTTTTACGTGACCACATATTGTCTTGTTGGGTTTCTGAGAGAACTTCACGGCTAAATAGCGCCTCTGTATTGATAGCCGGTACATGTCGTAATATCCACCGCTCATAGTTAAATCTTTATGTCCGTTTATTTTGTCCTAATTTAAGTATCAAAGAGTGTTTTCATTTTTAAGTATCTTAAGTATCTTTTTTCCCCACTCCTAAGTATCTAAGTATGATTTATTTTCATTTTTAAGTAACTAACCATATTTTTGTTTTCATTATAAAATGTGATTGATATAGACAACAGAAGTAAATATCAGCTGGAGGTCGTAAACGAAGCTGATGTGAAGTATTTTGACTCACTGTTCCCACGAACTAATTGCTTCACTGGTTTATACCGAAGAAATAAAACCGTCAACGAACCATCCGATTCAAATGTGTCTTAGGCGATACAGGGTGTTTATGCGTTACTCTGATACCAAGAATGACTTTGTGTACTGTGGTGAAGCTGAGGGTAGGATAGGGTTGGGTTGGGTTGGGATGGGTTAGGATTACGCATGTGTGGGCATATTCTGTCGCATTTTATAGGTATCTTGCGTCTTTCTCTTTATTCTTTCTTTATCATGAGTATCTATGCCTATTAATACACCACCTCGCAGGATAGTGGAAGAGGAATGGATAGTAACGAGATAATATTCTTCTAACATATACCTTAGCTTGATTACAGGTAACACCAGGTAGAAGTTACATGACTCTTTAGAGTTTTCCTCGACTTGGCTGATTCAACTGTAAGACTTGTTGTATTTATCCTTATTAAAATCCTCCACCTGTAAGACCCTCCACTTGTAAGACTCTCCACCTGTAAGACCCTCCACTTGTAAGACTCTCCACTTGTAAAACCCTTTAGGGATTTGAAATACCTTCTCGTCTTGGCTCCACTAGTACTGTACACACCCTCTCTAGCCTTAGTTTACAGTAATGTTGAAGTATATAATGAAGACTCACAGCTCATGGGTTAGAAAAACAAAAGATGCTTGTTTTATTTATTTATTTATTTATTTATTTATAGTTTATTTTAGAATCCCCGAAAGTTAGAACAAAATGGCTGACGGGACTCACAAGCGGGCGGTGTTTACAGTATGAACCAAGAATAAAAAATAAATGAAAAATAAAATAAATAAATCGTAAATTGGTGCATTGTTTCTCCAGGGGTAATTATAGAAGTACAAATGTTTTCCAGCAGTGGGTAACGATCATAGTCACGTATAGAGCTTCCGACGCAGGTAGATTGATATAGATGCATTACCTGGAGTTAGTGGGTTACAGGGGCTCTCTTACACGATAATATTAAAGGTGTTTTTTCCTTCTGTTTGTGGCACTTGAGGTGTTTAGGTTAGGTTTAATTAAAATGGTTTAGTTATAATAGTTATATTACGATAAGTTAAGTTGAATTTAGAACTTTTTATTTGCATATATCGTGTTTTAGAAGGATTTGTTAGCTAATAAGTTTAATTTGGATACGTTTAGTTTAATTTAGATCATTTGATTTTACAAGGTCGTATTATAATGACTGGGAACCATATAGAAAACTGTTAGAGAAGTAAATATTTCTACGGCAGTGAATGAGTAAGTCAATAAGTGGTGTATAGAGCTGCTGACGCAACTTAAACGGTATATACTGTACATTATATGTTATCAGAGCTTTCCTGTTGTACGTAACCGCCTCCGTCAAAGTGTCTTAGTGGCTCATGTGAAGATTAGCCTCTAGTTTATTTAACCTCAAGATTAACTACACTGGCACTGCCTGACCTGACCTGACCTGACCTGACCTGACCTGACCTGACCTAACCTAACCTAACTTAATCTAACCTAACTTAATTTCCCAGGTAGCGTTAGGTTAATCATTAGTTGAAATAAACTGGGAGGGTTAATCTTCAGGTAATCTATCTTAATTAACAATTTTGGTCAGGTGAGGCCTTCCTTACCTTACTCGAGAGCAGGAGGAGGAGGACTTGCTAACATCTACAGATCATCGTCAACCAAGGCAGATATTGAATACCTTTTGTTTACCTTCGTGGCTTAAGAATACATCTTAACACCATAAGACCATTCGCCTCAATACAATAATACAGTAATTGATTATTGTATTCTAATAAAATTTACGGTGTATCTTGTGAGCCAGATTTATTGTTTGACCTTAGTGAATGAGAAACTGGTTGAGGTGTATTGTGGTAAACATCCTTAAAAGCAGCTCTGTGTGTTCTTACGACCTCAAAGTAACACAAAAGGTAGCCAATATCTACCCTTGGTCAGTCACTTTATGTAGATGTCAATTGTGTCATTTCTCTAGACTTAGTGCCTCCTGGAGGAGAAAGTGAATACAATGTTGATTTATTTTGGTCACAACACACGCTAGTAGATTATTTTTTCCTATTTAACTAAATAATTAACACTATGTAGCTAACTAATTATATGACTCAAAGATGGTAACCAATATGGCGTCGATATTGTTCACATACTCTATGATAAATAGTGTAGGTTATGTATATAAGCTACTGTGCCGAGTAGCAACCCTGTATATAAGCTACTGTGCCGAGTAGCAACCCTGTATATAAGCTACTGTGCCGAGTAGCAACCCTGTATATAAGCTACTGTGCCGAGTAGCAACCCTGTATATAAGCTACTGTGCCGAGTAGCAACCCTGTATATAAGCTACTGTGCCGAGTAGCATTTATAATAATAATAATAATAATAATAATAATTAACGGTTTATTGAAAGAGCTTGGCAGCCAGAAGGCTGAAAATATACAGTTACATATTTGGGGAATGGGTTTCGAATTACAAATAATATACAAGTAACTTAAGTGACACAAATAAGACATATAATAACTAGATGGGGAAAAGCTCAAACTACAGTTCATTTCAACATAGTGACAGTGCAAGGAGTAGTGTTTACTGGGAGTGAATACACTGGTTTATTACAAGTTATTGATAATTTTTACAATGGTTGGGACTGGGCTGTTCTTATAGCGATCAGTTCGTGCACGTATGGGCTGGATGCGGTTGTGGTGTCGAACAGCAATTCTCGGACTAGGGATCTCAGGTGGTAGTAGGAGCCGGTGTCGAGGATGGTGTAGAAGCTTCTTACCAAATTTGCAGATGAGGTCGTGGTGATGGTCAGTGAGAGTCGAAAGGGTCAGTGTGTTGAGCGCTTCTTGATATGTGGAGTAGGAAGGGGAGAGAATAATCTTGCATGCCCTCTTTTGCACTTTTTCTAGGTGTTTACGTTGTGTGGCATTTAGGGAGGAAGACCAGGTGGGGGAGGCATAGGTGAGCTTGGGAAGTATGAATGTTGTGTAAACACTGAGGAGCTCGTGTGCAGGAACTCCGAGGGACTTGAGTCGGCGGAGGAGGTGGAGACGGAAACTGGAGGATTTGACAACTTCACTGACGTGTGGTTTCCAATTTAGTTTGTTGTCTATGGTGACGCCGAGGAGCTTCGTGGAATCTACAACCTGGAGTGTGTCCGGACCTAGAGTAATGGAAGGAGGTGGGACAATGTCGGAGGAGAGGTTGATGTGCATAACCATGGTCTTGGTATGGTTGATGGTGACATGGTTGTTGGTGGCAACACTGCACGTTATGTGGCAACATTGCCCGTTATGTGGCAACATTGCCCCGAGGCTGCCATATGGCAAGGCAGCCTCAGTCTGACTGTGTGAGCCGTGCATGGCACACGCGAGTGACCACTTGTATTTCTATCATCCATAATAAACGGACTTCAGTGTTACACAGTGTTTCCCTACCCATCACTGCATTCTTTGGGGAACTTGTAACAACCATGGCGCAGTGCCTAGGATCTGTGGACTTACAAAGTGTGTGAACGGTGCCGAGACAGTTACGTCTGCCTGTGATGCGCGTCATCGACTCATTGTGTGTTGTGTTGTGTTGCGCTGTGTTTCGCCGCGATGTGCAGTGTTGCTCCATCACAGTGCGTTTTAGTGACGGTGGCAGTGTTAGTGTCAGTGTATTAGTGTGTGTCTAGAGCTGAGAGTTGACCATTGGCCTGTTTTTGGTGGAACCCACGGAGCACGCAGGCGTACACCCTTCTCGTGTGACATCCCAGGTGATACTGACGGTCTCACTCCCGCCGCGTCTCCAGCCACCGGCATTAAGGCCACCACGAAGCAATCTCTCAGACACACACACGCACACACTCGCTCACGGACAGAACAGTGGACTATATGCGTGATCTCTGCGCTGTTTATGTCATATATATGTGGTTCGAGCTGTTGAGGCGCCACTTTATATACTAAACAGTGCAGTCCACGCACACACAAAGATGGGAGGTAAGAAGGGACAACGTCAAGATGGGAGACATGACTCCCCACCACCTTCTCCTCCACCGGGCGCAGACTCTCATCCTCCATCTCCAGTGACGGACATTGCCACAATTCTGAGGTGGATGGACGACCGGGACGAGAGACGTAGAGAGATGGAACTTCAGAGGGAGGAGACACGAAGAGAGGAGGAAAAGTTGCGTTTTGAGGCACTATTGGCGACCCTGGCGCTAACCCACCCTCCCTCACTCGCAGGTAGCGCGCATATAGGCGCCAGTACCCTCCCTCCTCCACCACACCAGCTTCCTGCAGGTACCCTTGCTACCCCAACAGCTCCCAAGGCATCTGTTCAACCCCCATCCGCCCTCTCACCAGACGTCACGTTTCAGCTTTTTCGTGAGTGGAGGCGGCGTTGGACAGATTACTCCACGATGGTGGACCTTGATAGCATGCTTCCAAACAAACAGCTCATCCAACTGCGGATGTGTTTGTCGCTGGAGACCCAGAGAGTTTTGGAGCACACGTTGCAAGTGCCTCCCGATTCTACATCTTCAGTGACGGATGTGCTCGACCTTTTACAGGAGCACGTTAAAGGTCGGAACAACGAGGCTTTGCATCGCCGTGCCTTCACCAGCTGCAAGCAGGCGGAGAACGAATCCTTTGACGACTTTTTTGTATGCTTGAAGAGTTGTCAGAGGAGATCGACGTCTGCAAGGCGCACAGCCGGGAATGTGAGGAAGCCTGGATCAAGCACGGGATCTTGACAGGTGTCAGGCACGAAGAGTTGATACAGCGACTCATCCCCCTGGACGCTTCCTCCACACTCCAGGTGGTAGTGACTGAATGTCGGTCATACGAGGCCACCAAGTCCGCCACCTCTGCCTTACGGGCCCCTCCTGCTGTGAGAGCAATCTCTCAGTACAAGAAGGGTAAGAAGGCGACCAACAACACGAAGGCTGCCACACGTTCTTCCACGCCTCCGCCTAGTGCTTCCTGTGGCAGCTGTGGAAAGCAGCATGGCCCCAAGACTTGCCCGGCCGCCGACGCACTGTGTCGTGGATGTGACCGTAAGGGCCACTGGTCTAACACAGACAGGTGCCCTGCACGAGGCCACAAGTGTCAGGCCTGCGGTCGCTATGGACACTACGACAAGTGCTGCCGCCAACCCAAGCCCAAAAGCCCGAGACGAGGAGGACAGCAGTGCACTTCCATCGGGGTGGTTCGCACGCAGCCCCCTCCAGATGGCCCACGCAGCCCCAAGCAGCAGCGGAGTCACATCAGGAGGGTGGAATCGACCACACGCCCCAGGGCTACCTCTTCCCCTACTATCCGCGTCGCCGTCACACACGGTGATGTGTCGGGTCACATCGAGGTGATACCGGACACCGGCGCTGATACTACGGTGATTGGGTTGAAGCACCTCCAGAAACTGGGCCTCACCATACGTGACCTGGGATCACCGCCGCAGCTGCTGTACTACAATGCGGACGGTTCCCAGATGCCGGACGCTGTGGGCTCCTTTCAAGCAGAGATCACCTACGGCGACAGGTCGTGTCACGGATGGATCGACGTGCAGCCTACTCTCGCTACACCCTTGTTGTCGTGGGAGCACTGCAAGGAGTTAGGCGTGGTGCCCAGAGACTTTCCCGAGCAGATCCCAGCTGCTCGTTACACCGCCAGCACTCAGACACTAATAATAATAATAATAATAATAATAATTAACGGTTTATTGAAAAAGTTCTGCAGCCCGAAGGCTGAAAATATACATTGGGCATAAATGACTTATTACATACATTGGTGGTTTAACAAAAGCCTTCATTAGAGAAAGGTGAAGGAACATACAGTGAACATACAGATTAATGTAGGTGTTGAACAGCAAACTTGTAGTGTAGTAACTCCCTCCCAGATGGTGTTAGGAGGGACCTCACGTGGTGTAGTGGTTCCCTCACAGATGGTGTTATGAGGGGCCTCACGTGGTGTAGTAATTCCCTCACAGATGGTGTTATGAGGGGCCTCACGTGGTGTAGTAATTCCCTCACAGATGGTGTTATGCGGGGCCTCACGTGGTGTAGTAATTCCCTCACAGATGGTGTTATGAGGGGCCTCACGTGGTGTAGTAATTCCCTCACAGATGGTGTTATGAGGGGCCTCACGTGGTGTAGTAATTCCCTCACAGATGGTGTTATGAGGGGCCTCACGTGGTGTAGTAATTCCCTCACAGATGGTGTTATGAGGGGCCTCACGTGGTGTAGTAATTCCCTCACAGATGGTGTTATGAGGGGCCTCACGTGGTGTAGTAGTTCCCTCACAGACGGTGTTCTATGAGTGAGGTGTGGTCCCAGGCCTTCCTATCGTAGACGGATTAACACATCGCTGGTAGTTGGGTCGGGCCGTTATCACTGGGTACCTGGGACCTCACTGTGTGAAGGTCAACTTGGGTACCACTGTTACTGTTGAGTTGTTCTCACTGACTTAAGCACTGTTCACCACTGTTCACCTCTGTTTAACACTGGTTCCATTCCTTTCCTAAATGAAATAGTAACTTCTGGCGTGAACTTGTTGATATTCCGGTGGGGAGGAGGGTTCAGGGGAGGGAGTTGGTATGGGCCAACATAACTGTTGACCTGGCTGCTCCGAGAGGAGCGCCAGGTACGTCTTGACCCTTCGGTGGTCAAGGATGTAGACACTGTGTGTGTGTGTGTGTGTGTGTGTGTGTGTGTGTGCGTGCGCGCTTTTATTGTTTTTCTGTGCGTGTTTAATAAGCATATTCTCTTTACGAAACTAACCTGGAAATAATTTACTCCCTCCTTAAAACATTTTTGTTATCTATTCAACAATTTCAAGCGAGAAAAAAAAATACCTCTTCAAAAAATCCTTGATAACTTAGCCAGCATCGGGAATATATATTTTTTTCTTCCCATTAGAGAGCTTCACTTTTAAGGTGGGTAATCTGGCTTCTCCAGATCGAAGCTTCATTTACGGTCATCCCTCATAAAAGATGCAGCTTCTTCAATCTTACTAGAGAGAGAGAGAGAGAGAGATTTTTTCGATGCAGTCAGGAAATTTCTCGAAATGGGAGAAATGTTTAAGATATTTCGTTAGTTTTTGACAGACCTTTTTCAGAACCTTTACGCCTGACTAGTTTTTATCAATGTAGCTACTGCTATTGGTGAAACACACACGCACACACACACACACACACACACACACACACACACACACACAGCCCTATGTATACCCATGTGTGTTTATGCACTTTTCATAAGGACATACATGACCTCTGGAATTGCGCACCTCGACCAAATGCCACGATTAACTACGTCACAGAGAACATATATAGGTATAACTACGTGATCACAACATACCCACGACAACAGTTGGTACCTACGTCACTCACTGATTAACTTGGTCTCCATCTCTGTCCAACTCGATGCAGTACAGTACTTACTGCCAACCACGTAGCAGATGGTCACTATGGTTTTATAACCACAGCACACACAACAACATCCACACACACACGTTTCTTAAAGCTGTGTATACATGCGAGTCTGTGTATACTCACATTCACTATACATACAACCTAGACCTCAGACCACAAAGTATTTTTTTTTTCATCTTCCTTGTCAGACACTTTATTGACTTCTCATTATTAAGTGTTTTCTTCCTTTACTCAATTCACGCTCAAAAGAGGTTAAAATTTATTTCCAAACGTTAATTTATTTTAGGAACGAGGAGTGGATATATACGCCTTGAATTTCCCACCAAAGTTTTACGGTAGTTGGTAGGAGTTGGCGGTGATGAACCCGTTGACCCACTGCGCATTGGTCTTCAGAGTATTGCTAGCCTTTCCAGCACCTAAAGTGAATGCTCATACCTGCCTTAACTTAAAAATCATCTGTGTAATTTTCTCCTTAATTACTAGCTATGTACTTCAGACTCCAGTACTTTAAGCTAAGCACCTAACACCTTCAGGACCTTCAAAATAATGTGTGTTTCTTTCCTCTTCATTATCCTTAAATTGTACTAGAAACTGTCCACTTAACATCTAGTTATGTCCTTCACTAGCAAAGCTATTTTGGTGTTATTTATACACACAGCCACACCTTCCCTCCTTCCCTCACACCCTCTCCTCTCTCAAACCAAGAGAGGAGTGCACTTCTTGACACGAGGACTGCTGAGACAACTCCTCAACAAAATGATCCCTTGTCTCACACGACCTTCCCTTCGGGGTGACCTGAGGAGTTTTAGGGTCGCTGGGTGATATGAGAGGGACGATGATGATAAACTTGCCCGGAGACTGACGCACCAGGAGGGCCCTCAGTGTGTTCTCCCTACAGCCACAGAAAGACGCGTTCAGGCAAGGAAGCATTTTTGTGCCTCACCGACGTAGTGAAATTATCTCTTTATATATTACTATGAAGAATCACGACCTATTGAACAGATTGAATTAAAATGAACCACGTTGAAACAAAATTATAAAAAACTTGAAAAATTATGTATTATCATTAGAGAGAAAAAAACATGCGAACCAGATCTCTTTTTTAAACTTCAATATCTGTATTTACGAAGATGGTGACATAACTGCGTCTTAACATTCAAGATCTTTAAGCTTTATCAAAGCTATATCATTCATAAGACATCATCAATATTAAAACTTTATACAGCTCTCTGGTCTATGTGATAAAATAAACATCTCAGGTTATATTACAGGTTTATTAATGTGTTTCTGCCGCTGGGTTATTATATCATCGTCAGGTTGAAGTATTTGCTGGTCGAGGTAGAGTAATATAATAAACCCTTATACTGTATGTAGACTTTAATGAGGAATATTAGGGATGAGGATATAGTTGTTCATTGTTTAAATATAATTAATATAAGGTTGGCTCGAGAATGGACGCTATCTTGTAACATGAATGAAAAATAGGAAATAATTAAGTTTATTTTAGAACACGAACTTTAGTCAGGTGCTGAAACCTTGACCACTTACCTGCTATTACAAGACATTGATTGGTTTTTACTTTCAGCCGTGTGTGTGCGTGTGTGAGCGTGTGTGCGTGTGTGTGCGTGCCGGTAAATTCTTTCGTTTTATAAATATATACTTTTTTTCTTTTGTCGCTATTCTTGACTTGGAAATATTTCTTGAGAGACAAACATCACCAGATTTACAACAGGACGATGATAACTGAAGGAATTACCGTGGAAAGGGGAAAATGTTTTTATCTAAACTGCAGTGGTGCGTTACAGGGAACATTCTCCTCTTGTGCTCTATTCCAGGGACAATGGAACCTCCACCTCCCTCTCCTCCTTCCTAGTGACACCAAGTAAGAGATGACCCTCTGTGTGCTTTCTTCTCAGTATACACAGGAAATTTCCCCCCGCTTTTAACTTTCTTTTTTTTTTGCTTTTTTTTATATATAATCCAGGAAATACCCCAGTGTGTTTTCTCCCTGGATGTAATAAAGGAAATGATGATGAGGTATTTCTCTCTCTCTCTCTCTCTCTCTCTCTCTCTCTCTCTCTCTCTCTCTCTCTCTCTCACCAGATTACACAGGAAATAGCTCCATTTATACTATACTCCCCGAATAATACGGTTAAATGCCCCTCCCCACTCCTCCCCCCCCTCTCTCTCTTATACTGGGGAGAGAATGCAAGGAATACGCTCTCACTCTCACGCCTTCTTTGTGCTGTAACGCGTGAATGACCTTCTCTATGCCTCTTTTATGTACAAACGTCCCACCTCCTCTCCTCCCTCCCCTGCCTTTCCCTCCCCTGCCTCTCCCTCCCTTGCCTCTCCCTCCCCTGCCTCTCCCTCCCCTGCCTCTCCCTCCCCTGCCTATCCCTCTCCTGTCTCTCCCTTCCCTGCCTCTCCCTCCCCTGCCTCTCCCTCCCCTGCCTCTCCCTCCCTTGCCTATCCCTCTCCTACCTCTCCCTTCCCCGTCTCTACTTATCCCTCCAGTGTATATGATGGAGGAAATGTCTCTCACCTGTACTCTTAACTCCTGAACGATCATGGTCTTGTCTTTAGTAGTGTCCTTTAGCAGTGTCCTTTAGCAGTGTCCTTTAGCAATGTCCTTAGCAGTGTCCTTTATCAGTGTCCTCAGCAGTGTCCTTTATCAGTGTCCTTTAGCAGTGTCCTCAGCAGTGCTTTTTTCCTATCACCTGTGCGGAAAAGATCTCAAGCACCGTTTATGCGGCACTTAAGAGGCTGAGAAGAGAGAAAATATCACTATTTATTCTCCCTCTGTTTACCTTCCTTCCTAAGACCACACTGGGAAAATCCTCTGCTGTATTTTCTTTCATGTCGAGTACAATAAGCCTTGTGAACGAGGCCGTGTAATGTGTTCAAAAGGTAACTCGATGCCGCTCCTTAAACTTCCGTATGTGTGTGTGTGTAGGTTTGCGTGTGGGTGTGTGTGTGTGTGTGTGTGTGTGTGTGTGTGTGTGTGTGTGTGTGTGTGTGTGTGTGTGTGTGTGTGTGTGTGTGTGTGTGTGTGTGTGTACGGGACCTCGTATTTATGGCTGCAGATATCACAAAAGGGTCATGTTACCTGTGTCTATGGCAGCACCAAATCATTAAGTGTCACCTCACCTTGGCAGATCCTTCAGAATTCTTCACTTAATCATTTCTACAATTTCTCGGTAGTATTTTCTTTAACGTCAAATATAAAAAAAAAACTCATTCTCCCCCCCCCCTAAGGACCACTTGTGCGCCACTTTGCTCACTGAGGCGCGCCACAAACATGCTGACAGTAAATCGATGGCACGCGACGCGAAAACTGACGGGCGGGCATAAGAGAGACGCGTGATCATTGTTAACGTGTGTGTGGTGTGGAGTGTGTGGTGTGTGTGTGTGTGTGTGTGTGTGTGTGTGTTGACGTCAGGGAGGAAGAATATCTCTCTCTCTCTCTCTCTCTCTCTCTCTCTCTCTCTCTCTCTCTCTCTCTCCCTCTCCCTCCCTCTCGTGTGTCATTAACTCGTATCATAAAATCAGCGCCAGCAAAGGCAGTCAATCTCCGCCTGGCGTTTTCCTTCCCTAACAACACCCTCATAACCACTACACCAGAGAGTCATTTACCTTCTCCTTACCTGCCGTGACGTTGGTGTCAGCATAAACTTCCCTCATAATAATCTTCCTCTTTTAAGGCTAGAACAAATCTCTTATGAGAGTCATCAAAGTATATAACCCAGATGAAGAACCGCCTCTCACCTTGACCTTTACTCTACCTTCGACACCTAACGCACATTAACGTTCCTCTCTAAAGCAGAAGGTGAGTAGAGGTCGGGAGAGATGGGGTGAGGAGGAGGAGGAGGATGGATAGTAGGAACAGAGGACTGGAATTAGGGTGTGGGATGAAGGACAGGTGGGGATAAAGGAGGTGGTGGTGAAGGACGGGTGGGGTATTAGCGGAAAGAGAGGTAGAGGAGGGAGGAGGGGGGTTGGTCTTCCTCAGGTAACCAAGTATTACGGAAGGCATAATTTAACCCCAAGAGTTTACCTGGGCATAGTGACGGATATAATGAGCTTAATTGAGCCATCTACGCATCGAAAACCCATTACCGTAAATAGGTTGCAGGCATTAGATATCGATTATGGTCGCTTCTTGATGATAGATGTTGACGACTGGCTCTCCGAGAAACTGGTACTGACTCTCTCATGTGCTTGCCACCACTATCACCACGATCATCATTATTACCATTACCACTATCACCACTGTTTTGGAATATTGTACCCACCACTATCACAACCACTACCACTATCAATATACCCACCACCACTACTACTACCACCATCACTATCACCACTACTATCACCACTAATACCACCACTACCACCTTATTCGACTTGTGAAAGAGACCTAGGGGTACTTGTAAGCCCGGACCTACGGCCTAGAAAACATTGCGTTAATGTTCGAAATAAGGCAAACAGAGTATTGGGTTTTATATCTAGAAGCGTAAGTAACAAGAGTGCAGAGGTCTTATTGCAACTATATCTTGCGCTAGTCAGGCCGCACCTCGATTATGCGGTTCAGTTCTGGTGCCCCTATTATAGAATGGATATAATTCACTAGAGTCGGTGCAGCGAAGAATGATGGAAATGATTCCGGGACTTGGAAACCTTCCATATCAGGATAGGTTAAAGAAACTTAACTTGCATTCCCTAGAAAGACGAAGAGTGCGGGGAGATATGATAGAAGTATTTAAGTGGGTGAAAGGAATCAATAAAGGGGCTATGGATAAAGTTCTTATAATATCCGAGCAGGATAGGACTCGGAGCAACGGATTCAAGTTGGATAAGTTTAGGTTTAGGAGGGAGATAGGAAGAAACTGGTTCACAAATAGGGTGGTGGACGAGTGGAACAAGCTTAGCAACTTTGTAGTAAGTGCAGGAACTCTGGAAAGTTTCAAAAGGAGGCTAGATAGATTCATGGATGATAGAGAGTGGTAGTAACTCTCGACAGGAACTGCCATGCACACTGCACAGGCCAACCGGCCTATTGCAGACTCCTTATTTTCTTATGTTCTTATGTTCTATCACAAACTACCACTACCACTACCCTCAGGATGTGTGATTTATATGATGAAAAAAAAATGGACCTTAGTGTTTACGTTTCATGCTGTTTCTTACTCCTCCTGTTCTTGTTCTTCATTGTTCTTCTTGTTTCGTGTGTGTGCGTGTGTGTTTTCTGCTTCCTCTTCTTCTTGTTCTTCCATACCTCCTTCTTTATTTATTTTCTTCTTTGCCTGCTGTTTTCCTCGGTTTTCTACAAGTCAGAAAAGTAACTTGAGGAAAACTTCGGCGATCTTGTTACTTGTGAGTGGCGTCTATTGGTCTCTCTCTCTCTCTCTCTCTCTCACAGGACGATTAACTGTGTAAAACTATCTAACTCATGAATAATGTAGAACAAATTATCTTTATACATCACCCATCTTACTTTCTGGTTCCTTAAGGTGAATCGGAGAGTATTTACATAATGCTGTGATTCTCATTATTCATCCTATGTATAAAATAATCACAATGATGAAGAGTGAAGGAGTAATTAAGACGAGTATATGTTAAGGAGAAGTTTACAGTGGGTGAGTGATGATAATGGTGGCGTTGATGGTGGTGGTGGGTGGTGGGGTGGAGTGGTGGTGGTGGGGGGGGTGGTGTTGGTGGGTGGTGGGGTGGTGGTGGTGGTGGGGTGGTGATGGTGGGTGGTGGGTGGTGTTGGTGGGGTGGTGTTGGTGGGTGGTGGGGTGGTGTTGGTGGTGGGGTGGTGTTGGTGGGTGGTGCAGGTGGTGGGGGGGGGTATTATTGTACCCTGGCTCACCTCTGTTCATGTTTATTCATTAGAATTCTTTTGGGATGACAACTTGTTGGGAATGCATTGACTGAATCTCCTGAACGACCGATCCCTTCTTCAGTAGTGAATATGCAGGAATATTACACACACACACACATGCATAAATAAACCTGTAAACGCACTTCCTTTCAAACTTCCATAATCGTGGTATTAAAGAAGATGAAAGTGCAGGTAACACACACACACACACACACACACACACTTTGCATCAGTAGTTTCCGGGAATATACTGCTGCTCGCGTGCAGGAATACCTTGCTATAATTTAGGTCCATTGTAGTGTACAGTCATCGTCCCACTGGTTTACCTTAAGTTTACCTTCATAATGGTATGTATTCCCCTGGTTTACCTTGCTAGATATACCTCCATCATACGGGTATATTCCTCAGGTTTAACTTGCTAGATATACCTCCATTATACGGGTGTATTCCTCTGGTTTACCATAATCTGTCTTCCTAAATAACAATTAATTTATTATTATTTAATATTCAACAGTGAGATAAGCTGATCCAATAATGAGTATTTCTCGTCTCAAAGGATATTCTCTTCCTCACTATACTGTGTTGTGATGGGTGAATATTACTCATCCTCACTACAAAAGATCGTGAATCATGAGTAAATATCTATAAAATATTACTCATCCCCAACAAAAACAAACAAACCTGAATAAAGACAGTGACTCAACACCCAATAGTGACTTGAACGTAACAATAACTCGTAACTATGACTGATCCAATTACGCAATAATGAGTCATATAGTTAATCTAGTGAAGGTAATTGAGTCGGTGAATAATTATAAGAGGTAATAGAGACTAGTAAGGTTCAATTAGTACATAGTAAAGTACAATGAAGTGTAATTTGTGTGTTAATGTACACCTCGTGGGTGATAATTACTGTACTAAGGTTGGGTTTTTATTGTTCTTAGTTTACACGAACGAATGAGTACTTGAAAGTGTACATTGAGTTCACCTGTTGTTGTGATGTTCTGGTAAACTTTCTATAGTATACTTTCGTGAAGTTCTGGTACATTGAGTCCTGCTTAGTCAAGTATTCATAGAGAGAGTGAGTCAGAGAAAGAGAGTGAGTGAGAGAAAGAGAGTGAGTCAGAGAAAGAGAGTGAGTCAGAGAAAGTGAGTGAGTGAGAGAGAGAAAGAGTGAGTGAGAGAATTAAATAAATCAATTGACTGTAACAACTTCCTAACAAATTTGTAGGAAAAGAGAGAAATGAGGAATATACAGATTATAGAAATATTTTGGTACTTGAGAGAGAGAGAGAGAGAGAGAGAGAGAGAGAGAGAGAGAGAGAGGAAAATAAACAAATAATTAAAAGGAAAAATCGAAACAAAGAACGAAGAAAGATAACGATAAAAAATAAAATAATTACGAAAATACTGATAAAAAAAATATAAATTGAATCAAAACACAAAATTTTAGAAAAAAAAATACGATGAAAAAATATCTAGCTAAACAACCTTTGACCTATTCATTTCTGTGACTCTTCAGGGTCAACTTTTCCATAACATTTTAGTCCAGAGAAATTATTTTATTCTTCCTTGAAATAAACAACTATAGACATGTTGAGATGGTATTAGTGGATGAGAAGAACACGAAGAACAAGAACACGAAGAACAACAAGAACACCACTCTCCCTCCCTCCTTCATTGTTATTAGGCGTTGGGGAAATTTGATCTCAGGGGAATATGAAAAATAATCAGAGGCTGAGATTTAATTAGTGGGTGCCCCTCTGTGTATAGAGCTGTGGTGTTGGGTGGGTGGGGGAGGGGGAGGGGGTGTGGGGTGGGGAGGGGGTGTGGGTGGGTGGGAGGGGAGGGGGGGGGGGGAGGGAGGGGTGGGGTGGTGGGAGGGGAGGGGTGGGGAGGGGAGGGGGTGGGGTGGGGAGGGAGGGGAGGGGGTGGGGGGTGGGGAGGGGAGGGGAGGGGTGGGGTGGGGGAGGGGATGGGAGGGGGGGGTGGGGAGGGAGGGAGGTGGGGTGGGGAAGGGGAGGGGGTGGGGAGGGGAGGGGGTGGGTGGGTGGGAGGGGAGGGGGTGGGGTGGGGGAGGGAGGGGGGTGGGGAGGGGAGGTGGGGTGTGGTGGAGGGAGGGGTGTGGGTGGTGGGAGGTGTGGGTGGTGGAGGGAGGTGGGGTGGTGGAGGGAGGGGTGTGTGGGTAGGAGGGAGGTGTGGGTGGTGGAGGGGAGGGGGTGTGGGGAGGGGATGGGGTGTGGGTGGTGGAGGGGAGGGGGTGTGGGTGGTGACTGTGATGTGGTATATGTCTGTCTGTGTCTTTCTATCTGTCTTATTTTATCTATTTTTTTCTGTATCTCTCTGCTGTCTATTCATGTCTTCTCTCTCTCTCTCTCTCTCTCCTTTTCACATTATATCATCACATTACAACGTGTTCACTGTTAAAAGCTGATGTCTTATCGTTAATGCTGTCGAGTGTCGAGTGTTAAGTGTCTCTTGTTAGCTGTCGATTAGCTTCCTAGTTTAGCTGACTGTGTAGTGCTGACTGTGGATGTGTAGCTGAGGACACCTTTGTAAAATAAAGATAACTTTTTGGTAATTCGTATGTAATGTCATGTCATGTCATGTCATGTATATTCAAGTATACATAATGTGTATTATACGATCAAGCTGACTTGATTCCACTGAAGCCGTTTTTAGCTATCTCAACGTAACCAAACTTTACCTAAATTAAGTTAGATGATGTTAAGATGAGATTAATTTAGCTTGGTATCATTAGTTTATCGTCTATATTTTTGTTTATCCTCACGTTACATCAGGGTCCTCACGTTACATCAGGGCCCTCACGCTACATCAGGGCCCTCACGTTACACCAGGGCCCTCACGCTACATCAGGGCCCTCACGTTACACCAGGGTCCTCACGTTACACCATGGCCCTCACGTTATACCATGGCCCTCACGTTACATCAGGGTCCTCACGTTACATCAGGGCCCTCACGCTACATCAGGGTCCTCACGCTACATCAGGGCCCTCACGTTACATCAGGGCCCTCACGTTACACCATGGCCCTCACGTTATACCATGGCCCTCACGTTACATCAGGTCTCACGTTACACCAGGCCTCATGCCACATCAGGTTCACGTTAGAATAGGGCCACGTTACACCATGGTTCACGTTACATCAGGCCCTCACTACACCATGGCCCTCACGTTACATCAGGGCCCTTACGCTACATCAGGGCCCTCACGTTACATCAGGGTCCTCACGTTACATCAGGGCCCTCACGCTACATCAGGGCCCTCACGTTACACCATGGCCCTCACGTTACATCAGGGTCATCACGCTACATCAGGGCCCTCACGTTACATCAGGGTCCTCACGTTACATCAGGGCCCTCACGCTACATCAGGGCCCTCACGTTACACCATGGCCCTCACGTTATATCAGGGTCCTCACGTTACATCAGGGCCCTCACGCTACATCAGGGCCCTCACGTTACACCATGGCCCTCACGTTACATCAGTGCCCTTACGTTACATCAGGGGCCTCACGTTACATCAGTGCTCTCACGTTACATCAGGGCCCTCACGTTACATCAGGGTCCTCACATTACATCAGGACCCTCACGTTACACCAGGGCCGTCACGTTACATCAGGGCCCTCACGTTACACCAGGGCCCTCACGTTACACCAGGGCCCTCACGTTACATCAGGGTCCTCACATTACATCAGGACCCTCACGTCACACCAGGGACCTCACGCTACATGAATGCTCCTCTTAGCTCTCCCTGGAACCGTGAGTAACGGAAGACCGAGTCCATCCATAATCGTCCACTCATATCGATGTTTCCAAGTACAGTATTGAGTTTATCTACCGTAACATTACTTACTCGGGTGGTCATGGCAGCTAAATTATGATCCAGTCCATTTTGTTAAGCTTTATATACTTTTCTAGGAGTTAAAGCTTAAGCTGATCCCTAAAGACATGGGAGCTTAATTATAATCCAGTCCATTTTGTTAAGCTTTATATACTTTTTTAGGAGTTAAAGCTTAAGCTGATCCCTAAAGACATGGGAGCTTAATTATAATCCAGTCCATTTTGTCTATTTTTTTTTCAGGGAGTTAAAGCTTAAGCTGATCCCTAAAGACATGGGAGCTTAATTATGATCTAGTCCATTTTCTCAAGCTTTCTATACTTTTCTAGGAGTTAAAGCTTAAGCTGATCCCTTAAGAAATACTTTTAAAACTGTTTAATGAAGGGATATATTGCTCATTTGGTAGTTATAAACACGAAATGTCTCCAATGAACCTTTTCTGGCTTGGGAATGGAGTCTGCAGGGTCTGGATTCCAGGCGATTGGCGAGATAATCCTGGAATTGGCGATATAATCCAGGAATTGGCGAGATAATCCTGGAATTGGTGGACAGGAGCTTCCCAACGCGCCAGGAATCCTCCATGATATGTACGGTTCTTAACCTACCTAAGACTCAATAACTACCTTCACTTGTGTTACCGTTGTGTTGCTGTTGAAATGATTACCTAGAAGGGAGTCTCTGTTCCCTCGATTACAAAACAGTTAACGGAGTCAGGATAAACATTTAGGTTATGACTCGAGTTTTTACTGTTAACGGGAAACTGAGAGAGATTAAGCTAATCCAGGGATATAAAGGGATTAACGATATGAGAAAGACAGACAGACAGACAGACAGACAGACAGACAGACAAAAAACAGACAGACAGACACAGACACACATACAGAGACACACAAAGAGAGACAGGTGTAAGACATAGACATTTATACATTACTCAATATTTATAGTTAGCCATAAAAAAAACGAAGATTTATGACCCCAATAAGGTAAGTGGTAACGAAGTCTTGAGAGACAGCGAGACAATTAGAGTCTTCGTAAAAATAAGTGATGTTCTCGGTAATTAGTGAACATGAAGGTCTCGTTACGCCTTTTATTACTGCTCGGAATTACCCGCTTAAGCACCCAGGTA
>NW_024734855.1:0-24101 GCF_018991925.1 Homarus americanus | reverse complement strand
TGATTATAAGAACCACGACCATGAATATAACAAAGACGACTATGATTATAACAACCACGCTCATGATTATAACATCCACGACCATGATTATAACAACCACGACTATGATTATAACTACCACGACCATGATTATAACAACCACCACCAAGATTATAACAACCACGACTATGATTATAAGAACCATGACCATAATTATAACAACCACGAATATGATTATAACAACCACGACCATGATTATAACATCCACGACTATGATTATAACAACGACGACTATGATCATAACCACGACTATGATTATAACAACCACGACTATGATTATAACAACCACGACTATGATAATAACCACGAATATGATTATAACAACCACAACTATGATTATAATAACCACGACCATGATTATAACAACCACGAATATGATTATAACAACCACGACCATGATTATAACATCCACGACTATGATTATAACAACGACGACTATGATCATAACCACGACTATGATTATAACAACCACGACTATGATTATAACAACCACGGCTATGATTATAACAACCACGACTATGATAATAACCACGAATATGATTATAACAACCACGACTATGATTATAACAACCACGACTATGATTATAACAACCACGACTATGATAATAACCACAAATATGATTATAACAACCACAACCATGATTATAACAACCATGACCATGATTAAAACAACCACGACCATGATTATAACAACCAAAAAGAACGATTATAACATCCACGACCATGATTATAACAACCGCGACTATGATTATAACTACCACGACCATGTTTATAAGAACCACCACCATGATTATAACAACCACGACTATGATCATAACCATGACAATGATTATAACAACCATGAATACAATCATAACAACCGGGACGATGTTTATAACACCCACGACCATGATTATAACAACCACGACTATGATCATAACAACGACTATCATTAATAACAACTACGACCATGATTATAAAAACCACGACCATTGAGTATAACAACCACAACTATGATTATAACAACCACGACCATGATTATAACAACCATGACCATGATTATAACAACCACGACTATGATTATAATAACCACGACCATGATTATAACAACCACGACTATGATCATAACAACGACTATCATTATAACAACTACGACCATGATTAAAAAAACCACGACCATTGATTATAACAACCACAACTATGATTATAACAACCACAACTATGATTATAATAACCATGACCACGATTATAGCAACCACGACCATGATTATAACAAACACGACCATGGTTATAGCATAGATGACCATGATTGTAATAACCACGACTCTGATCATAACAACCACGACCATGATTATAACACTCACGGCCATGATTTTAACAACCACGACTATGATCATAACCATGACTATCATTATAACAACTACGACTATGATTATAAAAACCACGACCATTGATTATTATACCCACAACCATGATTATAACAACCACGACCATGATTATAACAACCATAACCATGATTATAACAACCACGATCATGATTTTAACTCACGACCATGATTATAACAACCAAGACTATGATTATTACAACAACTACTATGATCATAACCACGACTATGATTATAACAACCACGACCATGTTTATAAACACCACTACAATGATTATAACCACACCCATGATTACAACAACCACGACCATTATAATAACTACCACGACCATGATTATAACAACCCCGACCATGATTGTAACAACCACGACCATGATTATAACAACCAGGAATATGATTATAACCACGCCCATGATTATATTAACCACGGCCATGATTATAACAACCATGACCATGATTATAACAACCAGGACTATGTTTATAACCACTCCCATGATTATAATAACCATGACCATGATTATAACAACCACGAAATTGATTATAACAAACACGACCAAGATTATAACAACCATGACCATGATTATAACAACCACGACCATGATTATAACATCCACGACCATGATTATATTAACCACAACTCTGATCATAACAACCACGACCATGATTATAACACTCACGACCATGATTATAACAACCACGACTATGATAATAAACACGAATATGATTATAACAACCACGACCATGATTATAATATCCAAGACCATGATTATAACAACCACGACAATGATTATAACCACCACCACCATGATTATAACAACAACGACCATGATGATAACAACCACGACCATGATTATAACAACCAGGAATATGATTATAACCATGCCCATGATTATATTTACCACGACCATGATTATAACAACCATGACCATGATTATAACAACCACGACCATGATTATAACATCCACGACCATGATTATATTAACCACAACTCTGATCATAACAACTACGACCATTATTATAAAAACCACAACCATGATTATAACAACCACAACTATGATTATAACACCCACGACCATGATTATATCAACCATTACCATGATTATAACAACCACGAATATGATTATAACAACCACGACCATGATTATAACTCACGACCCTGATTATAACAACCATGATTATGATTACAACAACAACGACTATGATCATAACCACGACTATGAATATAACAACCACGACTATGATTATAACAACCACGACCATGATTATAACAACCATGACCATAATTATAACAACCACGACCATGATTATAACAACCACGACCATGATTATAACATCCACGACCATGATTATAATAACCACAACACTGATCATAACAACCACGACCACGATTATAACACTCACGACCATGATTATAACAACCACGACTATGATTATAACAATAACCACGACTATAATTTTACCAACCGCGACCATGATTATAACCACGACAATGATTATAATATCCACGACCATGAATGTAACAACCACGACCATCATTATAACAACCACGACCATGATTATAACACTAATGACCATGATTATAACAATCACGACTATGATAATAACCACGAATAAGATTATAAGAACCACAACTATGATTATAATAACCACGACCATGATTATAACAACCACGATCATGATTATAACTGCCACGACCATGATTATAACAACAACGACCATGATTATAACAACCACGATCATGATTATAACTGCCACGACCATGATTATAACAACCACGACCATGATTATAACAACCACGACTATGATTATAACAACAACGACTATGATCATAACCACGACTATGATTATTACAACTACGACCATGATTATAACAGCCACGACCATGACTATAACAAACAGGAGTATGATTATAAACACGCCCATGAATATAATAACCACGACTATGATTATAACAGCCACAATCATGATTATAACAACCACGACCATGATTATAACATCTACGACCAATGATTTTAATTACCACGACCCTGAGCATAACAACCACGACGATGATTATAACAAGCACGACCATGAATATAACAACCACGACTATGAATATAACAACCACGACTATGATTATAACAACTACGAATATGAATATAACAATATCGACTATGATTATAACAACCAGGCCCATGATTATAACAACCACGACTATGATTATATGTATCACGACCATGATTATAACAACCATGACCGTGATTATAACTTCCCCGACCATGATTGTAACAACCACGACCATGATTATAAAAACAACGACCATGATTATAACATTAAAACAACCACGACCATGATTATAACAACCAAAGGAACGATTATAACATCCACGACCATGATTATAACAACCACGACTATGATTATAACAACCACGACCATGATTATAACAACGACTATGATTATAACAACCACGACCATGATTATAACAACCACGACCATGATTATAACAACCACGACCATGATTATAACAACCACGACTATTACAACCACGACTATGATTATAACAACCACGACTATGATTATAACAATCACGACCATGATTATAACAACCACGCTCATGATTATAACTACCATGACCATGATTATAGCAACCACGACTATGATTATAACTACGACGACCATGATTATAACAACCACCACCAAGATTATAACAACCACGACTATGATTATAAGAACCATGACCATGATTATAACAACAATGAGTATGATTATAACAACCACGACCATGATTATAACATCCACGACAATGATTATAACAACCACGATCATGATTATAACTGCCACGACCATGATTATAACAACCACGACCATGATTATAACAACCACGACTATGATTATAACAACAACGACTATGATCATAACCACGACTATGATTATTACAACTACGACCATGATTATAACAGCCACGACCATGACTATAACAAACAGGAGTATGATTATAAACACGCCCATGAATATAATAACCACGACTATGATTATAACAACCACAATCATGATTATAACAACCACGACCATGATTATAACATCTACGACCAATGATTTTAATTACCACGACCCTGAGCATAACAACCATGACTATGATTATAACAAGCACGACCATGAATATAACAACCACGACTATGAATATAACAACCACGACTATGATTATAACAACTACGAATATGAATATAACAATATCGACTATGATTATAACAACCAGGCCCATGATTATAACAACCACGACTATGATTATATGTATCACGACCATGATTATAACAACCATGACCGTGATTATAACTTCCCCGACCATGATTGTAACAACCACGACCATGATTATAAAAACAACGACCATGATTATAACAACCACGACCATGATTAAAACAACCACGACCATGATTATAACAACCAAAGGAACGATTATAACATCCACGACCATGATTATAACAACCACGACTATGATTATAACAACCACGACCATGATTATAACAACCACGACCATGATTATATCAACCACGACCATGATTATATCAACCACGACCATGTTTATAAAACTCACGACCATCATTATAACAAAGACGACTATGACTATTACAACCACGACCATGATTATAACAACCACGACCATGATTATAACAACCACGACTATTATTATAACAACCACGACTATGATTATAACAACCACGACTATGATTATAACAATTATGACCATGATTATAACAACCACGCTCATGATTATAACTACCATGACCATGATTATAGCAACCACGACTATGATTATAACTACGACGACCATGATTATAACAACCACCACCAAGATTATAACAACCACGACTATGATTATAAGAACCATGACCATGATTATAGCAACAATGAGTATGATTATAACAACCACGACCATGATTATAACATCCACGACAATGATTATAACAACGACGACTATGATCATAACCACGACTATGATTATAACAACCACGACGATGATTATAACAACCACGACTATGATAATAACCACGAATATGATTATAACAACCACAACTATGATTAAAATAACCACGACCTTGATTATAACAACAACGATCATGATTACAACTGCCACGACCATGATTATAACAACCACGACTATGATTATAACAACCACGACCATGATTATAACAACCATGACTATGATTATAACAATTACGACAATGTTTATAATAACCACGACCATGATTATAACAACATCGACCATGATTATAACTACCATGACCATGATTATAACAACCAAGAGTACGATTATCACATCCACGACCATGACTTTAACAACCACGACTATGATTATAACAACAACGACTATGATCATAACGACGACTATGATTATAACAACCACGACACTGATTATAACAACCACGACCATAATTATAACAACCACGATTATGATTATAACAACAACGACAATGATCATAACCACGACTATGATTATAACAACCACGACCATGATTATAACCACGACAATGATTATAATAACCACGACCATGATTATAACAACCACGACCATGATTATAACAACCACGACAATGATTAAAACAACCACGACCATGATTATAACGACCACGACCATGATTATAACAAACAGGAGTATGATTATACAAACGCCCATGATTATAATAACCTCGACTATGATTATAACAACCACGACCATGATTATAACAACCACGACCATGATTATAACATCCACGACCATGATTTTAATAAAACACGACCCTGAGCATAACAACCACGACCATGATTATAACACTCACGACCATGATTATAACAAACAGGAGTATGATTATAAAAACGCCCATGATTATAGTAACCACGACTATGATTATAACACTCACGACCATGATTATAACAACCACGACTATGATTATAACAAGCTTGACCATGAATATACCAAACACGACTATGATTATAACAACAACGACTATGCTCATTAGGGGGCAGTGAAATTTTGCTCAAAGCTGCACTCTTCAGGCATTGTTCCTTATACATATCTAAGACTCCATGCCAAATTTGAAGCTGATATGTCGAGGTTTAGTCTGCCGCATTTTCTACTGAAATTTTTAAATTTACCTACAGTACTAGCCAAACAGCCGCTGTGGCGGTGCAATGTTCTGTTCAGTGTTTATCAACTTTTTTTTCATATCTCTTATTTCATTTAAGTTGTCTTGTTGCAGATGAGTATGGTGCTATGTCTATATTGATTATCAGCCTTTTCTCATTTCATTTCTCAATGTTGTGTTACTGTACTGTAATGTAGGGGAGACCTGGGTAAGTTGGCGCACTTGAAATTATTCAAATAGTTACCGTTAAGCAGTTCACACCGCAGGATCACCACGTGCTTCCTCAGTCACCCATAAGCAGTCATTCTGAGACAAAAAAGCTGCATTTCAGGTAGAAATGAAAGAGTTGTTTGATATCTGTAGCTGTTATTGTCCCCTTGCCTCCTGTCAGGATGTGAGGTGCATAGTTAAGGAGTGTGACGGATATCACCTGGCATGTAATTGTGTTATAAAAGTTCCCAAACGTGAGGTGCAGTTTCTCCTTGACCAGCGAGGTGATAGGAAGATGAAGATTGCAGGGGTTGACATGAAAGTGACGAAGATGTGGGACAGAGTGACGGCAAGAGAGAAGCATGATGCGGACAGAGTTAGGAGACAGCTTGAGCAAAAACATAGATATCTGGTAGCTGGAGATATTCCTTATGTTGAGGATAATTCAGATGATTCAAGAGATATTCCTCTCGTCAATACTGATGCTAATTTTGTCCCTGATCCAAGGGCTCTGACAGACACCAGTTTACAGAACCGGACAAGACTCCCTACACTGGCTGCCGCTTGTGACCGATACTTGATTAGTGATTATGCTGGAGCTGCCATTGCTACTGCCACCTTAACTGACTATGGCATTATCACAAAGGATGACAAGAGTCAGGTTATTGGACCACATAAGCTGCGGGATGCGAGACAAAAATACCGATTTAAGAGGCAAGAAATTGAGATGGCTAGTTTCGATAATTTGACGTCACTCTATTTTGATGGTAAGAAGACCGCCACTCGTGTGATGATAAAGAATGAGAAGACCGAGAAATGGAGTTTGAGGATGATGGTGAAAGATCATTATGTCATCATGGTTGAGCCTGGCAATGAATATCTCACACATGTGACTCCCAAGACTGGACACGGAAAGCAGATTGCCAAAACTATTCACGAGTTTCTGGTGGAGAAAAATCTAACCCAGCAGCCCATTGTGTGTGTTGGTTGTGATGGAACCAATGCAAATGTAGGATCAGAAAATGGAGTCATTCATCATCTTGAAATGTTACTTGGTCACCCGCTCCATTATTTCATATGTCAGCTTCACGGAAATGAGCTGCCTTTCCGCGCAGTTTTTTTAACACTATGATGGTAAACCAAGTGGTCCTGAGCATTGGCGTGGTCCCATTGGAAAGCAGATCAAGGAGTCTTTGTCTGAGCTTCCAGTTGTCGCCTTCCAGCCAGTCAGTTTCCCTGATTTCCCTGTGTTTAATGATGAAGTGGAGAAAGATCTGTCCTGGGATCAGAAATACCTGTATAGGATTTGTAAAGGAGTTATCACAGGTGTTGTTGAAGATGACTTGGCTGCTATTGAGCCAGGTCCTCCCTGTGTGTCAAGGTGGAACACCTTATGGAGTAGAATCCTCAGGCTGTATGTAGCAACATCAAGACCCAGCCATGAGTTGAAAAGAATTGTCATTACAATAATAAAGTTCAGTGCTCCAATGTGGTTTTACATCAAGATACACCCTTACGTAACACACGGCTCAAGGAACGTATTCCAGTCCCTGCTATATATGAAACACCTGAATGGTGAGGAGGAGACGATAGTGAAGAAGGCTGTCCAGAGAAATGCATACTTCGCCCACACAGATCAACTTCTTCTTGGTATGTGTGCAGATGAGGACATGACTGTTAGAGAAAAAGCTGTCTCAATGATAAGAAAAATTAGAGAGGAGAATCAGCAAAAGGAAGAATGCACTGGCAGATCTGAAGAGGAGGAGGAAGATTCTGATGCTGCTGTTGACGAGAATTTGTTAAACTATACTGATGAGGAGGGTAAAGATGGAGATGGGAATGAGGATGTGCCTCCTGTAGTCAACATGAGAAAGGTGGTGACTCCGAAACTAAAGTGGCAAGCAAAAAACTATCATTCCATGATTAACTGGAGGAATGAACTCAAGACTGAGCCTCCTTACATTGCTTCTCTGTCAAATCTACAGGTTAATGACATTCTTGAGACACCATTAGTGGTGCCCAAGTGGCCAAACAGCACTCAGGCGGTCGAGAGAGGCATAAAAGTGATGACTGAAGCTTGCACTGAAGTGACGGGATACGAATCGAGAGATGGATATATTAGGCAAAGATTATTGTCTAGGAAAATGATGCCAAGGTTCCGCACAAAAAAGAATTTCAATATGAACTTGTAATGATTTTCTATACGGTGTACCTGTAAAATAACATGTGAATTAAATCGATGTCACCCATGTAAAATTTATCATTATCCTGGAAAACATTAAATGACACCTAATTTTTGGTATACACTAAAAGTTGACAAAAAGTCGTTCGCGATGCGGCAGGGTAAGTATGCATGAAATGGCATGAAATTTTGCACAGGTGTTTGTTACAGCCATACAAACGATGCCTGAAAAGTGCAGCCTGCAACTCAAATAAAAGTGTTTTTTCCCTGCCCCCTAATGCTCATAACCAAGACTATGATTATAACAACCCCGTCCATGATTATAACTACGACAATGACTATAATATTCACGACCATGATTATAACAACCACGATCATGATTATAACAAACAGGAGTATGATTATAAAAACGCCCATGATTATAATAACCACGACTATGATAATAACAACCACGACCATGATTATAACAACCACGACCATGATTATGACATCCACGACCATGATTATAACAAACACGACCATGATTATAACAAACAGGAGTATGATTATAAAAAAGCCCATGAGTATAATAACCACGACTATGATAATAACAACCACGACCATTATTATACCAACCACGACTATGATTATAACACCCACGAACATGACTATAACAACCACGACTATGTTAATAACCACGAATATGATTATAATAATCACACCTATGATTATAATAACCATGACCATGATTATAACAACCACGACCTTGATTATAACTACCACGACCATGATAATAACAACCACGCCTATGATTATAAATACCACGACAATGATTATAACAATCATGATTGTGATTATAACAACCACGACAATGATTATAATAACCACGACCATGATTATAACAACCACGACCATGATTATAACTACCACGACTATGATTATACCAACCAAGAGTATGATTATCACATCTACGACCATGATTATAACAACCACGACTATCATTATAACAAGCACGACCATGAAAATAACAACCACGACTATGATTATAACAACCACGACTATGAGTATAAAAATGACGACTATGATTATAACAGCCATGAGAATAATTATAACAACCACGACCATGATTATAACAACCACGACTATGAGTATAACAATGACGACTATGATTATAACAACCACGACCATGATTATAACAACCACGACCATGATTATAACTACCACGACTATCATTATACCAACCAAGAGTACGATTATCACATCCACGACCATGATTATAACAACCACGACTATCATTATAACAAGCACGACCATGAATATAACAACCACGACTATGATTATAACAACCACGACTATGAAAATAACAAGCACAACCATGAATATAACAACCACGACTATGAATATAACAACCATGACAATGATTATAACAACCACGACTATGAGTATAACAATGACGACTATGATTATAACAACCACGACCATGATTATAACAACCACGACTATGATTATAAGTACCACGACCATGATTATAACAACCACGACCATGATTATAACAACCATGACCATGATTATACCACTCACGACCATGATCATAACAACCACGACTACGATTATAACAGCCATGACTATGATTATAACAATTACGACAATGTTTATAATAACCACGACGATGATTATAACAACATCGACCATGATTATAACAACCATGACTATGATTATAACAATTACGACAATGTTTATAATAACCACGACCATGATTATAACAACATCGATCTTGATTATAACTACCATGACCATGATTATAACAACCAAGAGTACGATTATCACATCCACGACCATGACTATAACAACCACGACTATGATTATAACAACAACGACTATGATCATAACGACGACTATGATTATAACAACCACGACACTGATTATAACAACCACGACCATGATTATAACAACCACGACCATGATTATAACAACCATGACCATGATTATACCACTCACGACCATGATCATAACAACCACGACTGCGATTATAACAACAACGACTATGATCATAACCACGAATATGAAAATAACAACCACGACCATGATAATAACAACCACGACTATGATTATAACTACCACGACAATGATTATAGCAATCATGACCATGATTATAACAACCACGACAATGATTATAATAACCACGACAATGATTATAACAACCACGACCATGATTATAACTACCACGACTATGATTATAACAACCAAGAGTACGATTATCACATCCACGACCATGATTATAACAACCACGACTATGATTATAACAAGCACGACCATGAATATAACAACCACGACTATGATTATAACAACCACGACTATGATTATAACAACCACGACTATGAGTATAACAATGACGACTATGATTATAACAACCACGAGAATAATTATAACAACCACGACCATGATTATAACAACCACGACTATGATTATAACAAGCACAACCATGAATATAACAACCACGACTATGAATATAACAACTAAGACTATGATTATAACAACCACGACTATGAGTATCACAATGACGACTATGATTATAACAACCACGACCATGATTATAACAACCACGAATATGATTATAACAACCACGACCATGATTATAACAACCACGACTATGATAATAACAACGACGAATATGATCATAACCACGACCATGATTATAAGAACCACGACCATGATTATAACAACCACGACCAAGATTATAACAACCACGACCATAATTATAAGAACCACGACCATTATTATAACAAACACGACCATGATTATAAGAACCACGACCATGATTATAAGAACCACGACCATGATTATAACAACCACGACCATGATAATAAGAACCACGACCATGATTATAAAAACCACGACCATGATTATATTAACCACGTTCCTGATTATAACTACCACGACCATGATAATAACAACCACGACTACGATTATAACAACCACGACAATGATTATAACAATCATGACTCTGATTATAACAACCACGACTCTGATCATAACAACCACGACCATGATTATAACACTCGCGACCATGATTATAACAACCACGACCATGATTATAACAACCACGAATATGATTATAACAACCACGACCATGATTATATCTCACGACCATGATTATAACAACCACGAATATGTTTATAACAACAATGACTATGATCATAACCACGACTATGATTATAACAACCACGACCATGATTATAACCACGACAATGATTATATTAACCACGACCATGATTATAACAACCACGACCATGATTATAATAACCACGACCATGATTATAACACTCATGACCATTATTATAACAAGCACGACTATGATTATAACAACGACGACTATGATCATAACCACGACTATGATTATAACAACCATGACCATGATTATAACAACCACGACCATGATTATAACAACCAGGAGTGATTATAACCACGCTCATGATTATAACAACCACGACCATGATTATAACACTCACGACCATGATTATAACACCCACGACTATGATTATAACAAGCACGACCATAAATATACCAACCACGACTATGATTATAACAACCACGACTATGATTGTAACAACCACGACTATGAGTATAACAATGACGACTATGATTATAACACTCACGACCATGATTATAACATCCTCTACTATGATAATAACCACGACCATGATTATAAAAACCACGACCATGATTATACACACCACAACCATGATTAAAACAACCACCACTATGATTTAACACCCACGACTATGATCATAACCATGACTATGACCATAACAACCACGACCATGATTATAACACTCACGACCATGATTATAACAATTGGGTGTGTCATAGGAGGGAAGATTAGCTAAAACTAATGGCCCATCACTTTTTTGGTAGATTTTAGTGTATATAAACAGAAAATTATTTCAGTTTCAATATTTTGCAACCTTTTGCAGGTAAATTTTAGCGTGAAATTTATCGAAAATCTAACGTACAGCTGCATTAGTGCATTACAATTAAATAGTGAACATTGCTTTCTGACTTCATTCTTTAACAACCCAACTAACAATATTTTTTTCTTTTCAGATTCTGATGCATTTATAAGTTGATAATATTTGCGATGGCTGCTTGTGTCAGGACGAGGAACCAAAATCCAGCCATCTCAGTCACTATCTTGGGTCTGGGAGAGAGCTCCTGAAGTCGGAGTTGCCTACATTGAGAGATGCTTTGAGATACGGTGTTTTAATCAGGCAAATCAGTGAAAAGAACCAAAAACTTACACAAACAAAGACATTGCCAGTGATATGACCAAAGCTGTCTTGGCACAGTACACTCTGGCTAACGTTCAGTTCAAGCCTCCAGTCATAACAAGTCAGAAGAAGATTAGTGAGAGACTGCTAGCCAGTTGGGAAAAGGCAAGAGATATCTCTCTTGTGAGAGGAAAACTTGCAGTGTAAGGACAGCTTTGCCAAGCAACTGGACCAGTTATTTGACATAATTACTTGCAAGTGCCCAATTGTTCTCTGTCCTGAGTTTGGATGCGATCGTGACTGTAAATCCGAGGCCCACATCTCCTGTATTTGCAAGCGTGAACTGAAGATTCCTGTGATCGAACAGGCATTTGTCAAAGCACAGAGAGAGAAGACTGGCAGTATAGGGGCTCTCATGATTTCTAGCCAAGATATTCCGGAGTTCAAGAGACAGGAGGCTGCCACAGAGAGACAGAAGAGGAGAAGAGTTGCCGAGGAAAAGAGACTTGAGAAGGCCCAGGGTGAGGTAAAAAAGGTCGATGATTGGAGTCAAGCTGATTCAGAGTTTAATGACTTCCCCATGGCTGATCCGAGTGCTGACCAGGAGAATGGTGACTTTGTCCCTAACCCAGAAAATAATGATCCCAAACCTTCCAGGCATAAGATTCGAAATAGGAAAGATATCCCAAGCATAGCTCTGGCCAGCATGCGACACCACACTGGTCTCAGAGAAACTGCAGAGATAGCAACAGCTGCCTGATTGACGGTGGTTTGATAACACCTGGATGATGTTCACCTGGTGAGACAGGATCATAACAAAGCAAGGAGAGCTCAGGAGAAACTTGTTGTAAATCAGAAGAGTGAGCTGATAAGGGATAAGATGAAATGGAACTAATTGTTTGTTCTTTGATGGAGAAGGATGACATCAAAGTGTTCATGAAAGTTGGAGATTCTGACAAGTTGTTCCCTGCCATGGTGAAGGAGGAACATTACTCCTGCTGCAGTGAACCAGGAGGGAAGTATTTGTGGCATTTCACTCCAGAGAAAGATGACATCAGGAAACCAGCTGAGATAGTGGCAGATAACATTGTGAACTGGCTCAGAGAGAGGAACGTAGACCAGACCCTGCAGGCCATTGGAGGGGACAGCACCAACACGAACACAGGGTGGCA
Source organism: Homarus americanus (assembly GCF_018991925.1). NCBI lineage: Eukaryota > Metazoa > Arthropoda > Malacostraca > Decapoda > Nephropidae > Homarus > Homarus americanus. Next base: position 9,788 of record NW_024734855.1, on the reverse strand, counting down.
AGGGGGGGTCATACAGTGGATAGAGCGGAAGATTGGGAGGAAGCTGGTCTGGATTGTTTGTGACCTCCACACCAACGAGTTGCCACTCAGACATCTGATCCAGGAGCTGGATGGCAAGACTCTTTCAAACAACAGATGGTCTGGTCCTCTTGGCAAGATGCTGGACTCTGCCACTGAGTTAGAAATAAATCCGAGCTTTGAAAAAATCACAGTTGGCCCTCCACTCGTTGAGCCACATATGTGTCATTGACGACCTGAGTACTGACCAGTACTATGGTTACATGATTTGCAGTGCCATCAAAACTGGGGTCATGCCTGATAGACTTGCTTACCTGCAGATAGGTCCAGTCTCACATTCTAGGTGGCTCACAACGGCTCTCAGGTTCTGCAGAATTTGGGTCGCTCATCATAAACTGAAAGGGAACCAGCTTCACAACCTGAGACTTATTGTCCAATTCATCGTGAGTGTCTACTTGCCAAATTGGTTCAACACCAAGGTCAAGTCATCGTTCTCCGAAGGTCCGAGGCATGTTCTCTTCCAGCATGAGCTCCTGAGGAGTCAGCCAAGGAAGGTTGTTCAGATTGTGGAGCAGACTGTGAGGAGATCTTCCTGGTATGCTCATCCCGAGGCAGTTCTGCAGACAATGCTCTGCAGTAAGGATGAGGAGGAGAGAAGAGTGGCAGTCAAAAAGATCTTGGATATGAGACTTATGAGAGGATCTGGGCATGACGAATCAGTTGGTGACGATTCCTTCAGGGTCAGGAAGACTCCTGAAGTCAATCTAGGTGCCAAGACCCTCACTGATCTCATAGATCTGGATAACATCCAGGCTGGCAGTGAGCCCCCTCTTACCTGCAGCCTCACCAATGTTCAAGTCAGAGCTTTCCTGGACAACCCCATGCATGTCCCTGCCTGGCCCTCGCACACCCAGAGTATAGAGCGTTGTGTACAGCAAGTGAGCGAGGCCAGCAGTCACGTGTACAGCCAGGAGAGGAGGGAAGGCTACATCCGAGCTCAGGTGGTCAGCAGGGAGGTGATGAGTAGAAACAGAAGCAAGAAAGACATGTTCTCTATGGTGTGCAGCAACACCGGGTCGTAGTAGTAAAACCGGTTTTTGTATTTGATGATTTTGTTTTCTAAAGGAATATTAAATTTAATAAATGTGTCAAGATCATTCGTTTCTATTCTGGATCATTTTCATCCTAATAAATTAACCTGATACATTTACTTTACTTTAAATAAGCTATTTAGTGGTGTTGGTAAAAGGGTGGGAATACTGAATTTTCATAAGATTTCAAGTTAAAATTTACCTAGCAAAAAAATGAAAACTTTTCAAATCTGAAGATATCACCTGATTCTGCACATAGAACTACATCATTAATACCATGGGCTGATTTTTCAAACTCAAAAAAAAAAATCTCCTCCGTATGACACACCCTAATGCCATAGCCACGACTATGATCATAGCCACTATGATCATAACCATGACTATGATTATAACAACCAAGACCATGATTATAACAACCACGACCAATCCTATAAAACCACGACCATGATTATAACAAACACGACCATGATTATAACAACAACGACCATGATTATAACACTCCCGACCATGATTATAACACTCACGACCATATTTATAACAACCACGCGATTATAACAACCACGACTATGATTATAACACGACTATGATCATAACCACGAATATGGAAATAACAACCACGACCATGATTATAATACGACCATGAATATAAAAACAGGACCATAATTATAACACTTCCAGTTATAATAACCACGACCATGATTATAAAAACCAGGACCATAATTATAACCACGACCATGATTATATAATCACGCCATGATTATAACACACAACCATGATTATAACATGAATGTTATACCACTCAGACCATGATCAACATCGACTACGATTATAAAACAACTATGATCATAACCACGACCATGATTATAATAACCACGACCATGAATATAAAACAGGCCATATTACCACGACCATGATTATAACACGACCATGAATATAAAACCAGGACCATAATTATACTTCCATGATTATAATAACCACGACCATGATTATAAAAACCAGGACCATAATTATAACCACGACCATGATTATAATAACCATGACCATGATTATAACAACCACAACCATGATTATAACAACCATGACCATGATTATACCACTCACGACCATGATCATAACATCCACGACTACGATTATAAAAACAACGACTATGATCATAACCACGACCATGATTATAATAACCACGACCATGAATATAAAAACCAGGACCATAATTATAACCTGACCATGATTATAATAACCACGACCATGATTATAAACCAGGACCATAATTATAACCACGACCATGATTATAACCACGACCATGATTATAAAAACCAGGACCATAATTATAACACGACCATGATTTATAACCACGACCATGATTTTACAATCCGACCATAACAACCACGACTATGATTATAACAACCACGACCGTGATTATTTCAACCACGACTATGATCATAACAACCACGACCATGATTATAACAACCACGATTATGATTATAACAACCACGACTATGATTATAAAAACCACGACCATGATTATAACAACCACGAACGTGATTATAACAACCACGACTATGATCATAGCAACCACGACCACGATTATATCAACCACATCCATGATTATAACAACCATGACCATGATTATAACAACCACGACTATGATTATTTCACCCAACCATGATTATAACATCCAAGACTATGATTATAACAACCATGACCATGATATAACGATGACGATCATGATTATAACAACCACGACCATGAGTATAACAATCACGATCATGATTATAACAACCACAACCATGAATATAGCAACCACGAGCAGGACTATAACATCCACGACCATGATTATAACAACCACGACCATGATTATAACAACCACGACCATGATTATAGCAACCACGACTATGATTATAACCACAACGACCATGATTATAACAACCACGACCATGATTATAGCAATCACGACCATGATTATAACAACCACGACCATTATTATAACAACCACGACTATGATTATAATAACCATGACCATGAATATAACAACCACGACCATGATTGTAACAATCACGAATATGATTATAACAACCACGACTATAATTATAAAAACCACGACCATTATTATAACAACCACGACCATGATTATAACAATCACGACCATGATTATAACAACCACGACCATTATTATAACAACCACGACTATGATTATAATAACCACGACCACAATTATAACAACCACGACCATGTTTTTAACAACCACGACTATGATCATAACAACCACGACCATGATTATATCAACCACGTCCATGATTATAACAACCACGACCGTGATTATAACAACCATGACTATGATCATAACCACGACCATGATTATAACAACCACGACCATGATTATAGCAACCACGACTATGATAATAACAACCACGACTATGATTATAAAGAGCATGACCATGATTATAACAACTACGACCGTGATTATTTCAACCAGGACTATGATCATAACAACCACGACCTTGATTATAACAACCACGACTATGATTATAACAACCACGACTATGATTATAAAAACAACGACCATGATTATAACAACCACGACCGTGATTATTTCAACCACGACTATGATCATAACAACCACGACCATGATTATATCAACCACGTCCATGATTATAACAACCACGACCGTCATTATAACAACCATGACTATGTTCATATCCACGACCATGATAATAACAACCACGACCATGATTATAGCAACCACGACTATGATTAGAACAACCACGACTATGATTATAACAACCATGACCATGATTATAACAACCATGACTATGATTATATCACCCAACCATGATTATAACAACCAAGACTATGATTATAACCACTACGACCATGATTATAACAATCACGATCATGATTATAATAACCACGACCAAGAATATAACAACCAAGATCATGACTATAACAACCACGACCATGATTATAATAACCACGACCATGATTATAACAACCACGACCATGATTATAACAACCACCACTATGATTATAACAACCACAACCGTGATTATAACAACCACGACAATGATTATAACAGCCACGACTATGATTATAACAATCACGACCATGAATATAACAACCACGACCATGACTATAACAACCACGACCATGATAATATCAACCACGACTATGATTATAACAACCACAACCACGATTATAACAATCACAAATATGATTATAATAACCACGACTATGATTATAAAAACACGACCATTATTATAACAACCACGACCATGATTTTAACAAACACGACTATAATCATAACCACGACCATGATTATAACAACCAGGACCATGATTATAACAACCACGACCATCATTATAACAACCACGACTATGATCATAACAACCACGACTATGATCCTAATAATCACGACAATGATTATAACAACCACGACTATGATTATAAAAACCACAACCATGATTATAACAACCACGACTTTGATTATAACAACCATGACCATGATTATAACAATCACGACTATGATTATAACAGCCACGACCATGAATATAACAACCACGACCATGATTATAACAACACCGACAATGATTTTAACAACCACGACCATGATTATAGCAACCACGACCATGATTATAACAACCACGACCAAGATTTTAACAACCAGACCATGATTATAACACCCATGACCATGTTTATAACAACCATGACCATAATTATAATAACCAAGACTATAATTATAACAATCAGGACCATGATTATAACAACCACGACCATGATTATAACGACCACGACTATGATTATAACAACCACGACCATGATTTTAACAACCACGACTATGATTATAACAACCACGACCATGACTATAACAACCACGACCATGATTATAACAACACCGACTATGATTATAACAACCACGACTTTGAATATTACAACTATGATTATATCAACCACGATTATGATTAAAATTACCACAACCATGATTATAACAACCACGAAGATGATTATAACAACCACACCTATGATTATAAAACCCAACCATTATTATAACAACCACGACTATGATGATAATATGAATCGGCTGCTTGTCCAATTAACCAGTCCGTTCACACATATTTATATTTGGGTTTTAAGTAACGAAACCCAAACGGTAGTTCCTTTGTTTTATTATAAAAGGTTGTATATATAATTCCTGAGTGTATATCAACCGTAAGTCTCACTGTCTAGGAGTGAATGAGAAAGGGACGGCGTTTATGTATGATAAACGTTAGGTCACGTCCTTACGATATGAGTTGAGGTAAGCTACTGAAGCTTCAGGGCATCGCAGTGCGTGCTTACAGAAATGCTGAGCTATGGGTCTCGTCCTCTTGGGTGAGTTGTTCGCTCACGTGTCCATCTCATGTCTTACTCATAGACAGTAGAAAGTTACAGAGTGGTGAATCTGAATATAATATAAGATGTATTGACCCATTTATATAATACGTTCTGTTGATGAGACAGGGGCCTATTACAATAACAACCACGACCACGATTATAACAACCACGACCATGATGATCATAGCCACTTGGCTATGATTATAGCCGCTTAAGCCAAGACCATGATTATAATAACCACGACCAATCCCTATAAAACCCGCGAATATGATTATGGCGACCATGATTATAGCAACAGCGACCATAGTTATAACTACTCGGCCATGAGTTATAACACTCGACCATTGCTATAACAACCACGACCATGATTATAACAGCCACGAGTATGATTATAGCAACGGCCATGATTTGCCAACCCGCGAGATGTAAGAAATAACAACCACGACCATGATTATAACAGCCACGACCATGATTGTAACAACCAAGGACATGATTATAGCCACGACCGCGGTTATAATAACCACGACCATGATTATAAAAACCAGGACGTGAGTATAGCCACGACCGCCAATTATAATAGCGACCATGCTTATAACAAAGCACGACCATGATTATAACAGCCATGACCATGATTATACCACTCACGACCATGATCATAACAGCGACTACGATTACAGCAGCAAAAGCAGGCTATGATCATAACCACGACTTTGATTATAACAACCACGACCATGATTATAACAACCCGACCATAGTTATAACACTCACGACCATGATTTATAACACTCACGACCATGATTATAACAACCACGACCATGATTATTACAACCCAGGGCTATGATTTATAACAACAGCATTTCACGATCATAACCAGGAATATGAAAATAACAGCCAGGACCATGATTATAACCCGACCATGATTATAGCCAACGACGACCATGATTTATAAAATCAGGATTATAAATTATAACCATTGCATGATTAGGAATAACCACGATCATGATTATAACAACCGACCATGATTTTAACAACGATTACCATGATTATACCACTCACGACCGCCCAGTCAGAACAACCACGACTACGATTATAACAACAACGACTATGATCATAACCGACTTTGATTATAGCCAACCACGACCATGATTATATGTATGCTGACCATGATTATAACAACCACGAATATGATTCACAACAACCATGGCCCATGATTATAACTCGGTATTGATTATAACAACCACGACTATGATTTAACTTAGCCACGATATGATCATAACCGCGGCTATGATTATAACAACAATGCGCTGATTATAACAACCCGACCAATCCTATAAAAAACACGGTACGTTTATAACAAACACGACCATGATTATAACAACAACGACTATGATTATAACACTCCACGACCATGATTATAACACTCGACCATGATTATAGCAACCGACCATGAATATAACAACCATTCCATAGGTTATAACAACAACGACCATGATCATGGCCACGAATATGAAAATAACAACCACGACCATGATTATAGCAATGCGGCCGCGGTTCACAAAACCGGGGACCATGATTATAACCGAGCCATGATTATAATAACCACGACCATGATTATAAAACCAGGACCATAATTATAACCGACCATGATTATATGCCGACCATAGGTATAATAGCGCGACCATGATTATAACAACCACGACCATGATTATAACAACCATGACCGCAGTTATACCACTCCCGACCATGATCATAATAGCCACGACTACGATTATAACAACGCGACTATGATCATAACCGACTTTGATTATAACAGCCACGACCGCCCAGTTATGGCTTAGCCGCGACCATGATTTATAACTTACTCCACGACCATGATTATAACACTCGACCATAATTATAGCCAACCCATTATGATTTTAACAACCACGCATATGATTATAACAGCAGCGACTAAGTCATAACCACGAATATGAAAATAACAACCAGGACCATGATTTTTAGCCACGACCGCGGTCATAATAAGCTCGGCCATGATTATAAAACCAGGACCATAATTATAGCACGACCGCGTTACTTATAATAACCGGCCATGATTATAACAACCGACCATGATTGCAGCCATGACCGCCCAGTTATACCACTCACGACCGCTGATCATAGCAACCACGACTACGATTATAACAACAGCGACTATGATCCCTTAGCCGGCTTTGAAGTTATAACAGCCCGACCATGATTATAAAAGCCGCGGCCATGATTATAACGAATATGATTATAACAACCGCGGCCATGATTGCCAAACCGACCGCCAGTTATAACTTAGCCACGACTATGATTACTAACAGCGGCGGCCCCTATGATCATAACCGACCATGATTATAACACTCCACGACCGCCAGTTATAACAGCCCACGGCTATGATTTAACAACCACGACTATGATCATAACCATGGCTATGATTACAACAGCCGAGACCATGATTTGCAACAGCCACGACCAATCCTATAAAAACCGGTAAGATTATAACCGTACGACCATGATTATAACAACAACGACCATGATTATAGCAACAGCGACCGCAGTTATAGCTCTCCACAGCCGCCCAGTCATAACGCCGGTGTGATTATAACCACAACCATGATTATAACAACCACGACCACTTAGTTATATAACAACTATGATCATAACCACGAATATGAAAATAACAACCAGGACCATTATTGTAACAACCACGACCATGATTCTAACAACCAGGACCATGATTATAACACACCAAGATCATAATAACCACGACCATGATTATAAAAACCAGGATCATAATTATAACCACGTTCATGATTATAAAAACCACGACCATGATTATAAAAACCAGGACCATAATTATAACCACGACCATGATTATAATAACCACGACCATGATTATAACAACCACGACCATGATTATAATAACCATGACCATGATTATACCACTCACGATCATGATCATAACAACCACGACTACGATTATAACAACAATGACTATGATCATAACCACGACTTTGATTATAACAACCACGACCATGAGTATAACAACCACGACCATGATTATAACACACACGACCATGATTATAACACTCACGACCATGATTTTAACAACCACGACCATGATTATAACAACCACGACTATGATTATACCAAGAACGACTATGATCATAACCACGAATATGAAAATAACAACGACGACCATGATTATAGCAACCACGACCATGATTCTAACAACCAGGACTATGATTATAACAACCACGACTATGATTATAACAAGCACGACCATAAATATACCAACCACGAGTATGATTATAACAACCACGACTATGATTATAACAACCACGACTATGAGTATAACAATGACGACTATGATTATAACACTCACGACCATGATTATAACATCCTCGACTAGGATAATAACCACGATCATGATTATAACAACCATGACCATGATTATAACACTCACGACCATGATTATAACAACCACGACTATGATTTAACAACCACGACTATGATCATAACCATGACTATGATTATAGCAACCAAGACCATGATTATAACAACCACGACCAATCCTATAAAAACCACGACCATGAATATAACAAACACGACCATGATTATAACAACTTCGACGATGATTATAACACTCACGACCATGATTATAACACTCACGACCATGATTATAACAACCTCGACCATGATTATAACAACCACGACTATGATTATAACAACAACGACCATGATCATAACCACGAATATGAAAATAACAACCACGACCATGATTATAACAGCCACGACCATAATTCTAACAACCAGGACCATAATTATAACCACGACCATGATTATAATAACCACGACCATGATTCTAATAACCACGACCATGATTATAACAACCACGACCATGATTATAACAACCATGACCATGATTATACCACTCACGACCATGATCATAACAACCACGTCTACGATTATAACAACAACGACTATGATCATATCCACGACTTTGATTATAACAACCACGACCATGATTATAACAACCACGACCATGATTATAACACTCACGACCATGATTATAACACTCACGACCATAATTATAACAACCACGACCATGATTATAACAATACGACTATGATTATAACAACAACGACAATGATCATAACCACAAATATGAAAATAACAACCAGGACCATGATTATAACCACGACCATGATTATAATAACCACGACCATGATTATAACACTCACGACCATGATTATAACACTCACGACCATAATTATAACCACGACC
>NW_024734854.1:0-25897 GCF_018991925.1 Homarus americanus | reverse complement strand
CAGTGTGAGGCCGGGCACCTCAGTGCCATAGATCGGGTGTGATGGCGGGCTGCCAGCTCCGCAGCCCGTGGTGTGGGACAGGAACCGCTTCAACCCATTACCCGGGGTGTGAGGGCCGGGGCACCGCTAGGTCCACTGACCGTGTGGGTGAGACAGGAACCGCTTCAACCCCATGACCCAGGGTGTGGGGGTCTGGGGCACCTTAGGTCCATGACGCGGGGTGTGAGGCGTGCACCTTTCAGTGACATGACCCGGGGTGTGAGGCCGGGCTTGCTTGGTGACATGACCCGGGGGTATGAGGGCAGGCACCCCTCTGCCATGACCCGGGGTGTGAGGGCCGAGCACCCCTTCAGTGTCATGAACCTGGGTGTGACGGCGGGCTCCCCTTCAGTGCGGCCAGTGTGAGGGCCGGGCACCTTGTGTGACATGACCTGGGGTGTGAGGCCGGGCAACCTTTCAGTGTCATGCCCAGGGGTGTGAGCCAGGCACCCCCTCCCAGCACACCATGAGGCCCGAGTGTGAGGCACCCCTCAGTGTCACTTGAACCGGGGTGTGAGGCAGCCGGGCTCCCCTTCAGTGCCATGACCCGGGGGTGAGGGCCGGGCACTGGTTTAGCTCTGGACCAAGGGTGTGAGGCCAGGCATACCTTCAGTGCTAACCCCATGACCCGGGGTGTGAGGGACTGGCACCTCAGGCACCATGACCCGAGGTGTGAGGGCCGGGCACCCCTTCAGTGCCAGGAATCTGGGGTGTGGCCCAGAACCCCTTCAGCACCATGACCTGGGTGTGAGGGCCAGGCACCCTTCAGTGATGACATGGATCGGTGTGAGGGCCGGGCACCCCTCTAGACATGAACCGGGGTGTGGGGCTTGGACCCCTTCAGTGTCATGACCCGGGGTGTGAGAGCCGGGACCCTTCAACCCCATGATCCGTGGTGTGAGGGCCGGGCACCCCAGGGTGCCATGAGGCCTGGGTGTGGGGCAGTGGCACTTTAGTGTTATGAACAGGGTTGGTGGGGCCGGGACCTCTTCATGAATCGGGGTGTAGGGCGGGCACCCCTTGGCACCATGACCCGGGGTGTGAGGGCAGGGCACCCCTTGAGTACCGTGACAGGTGTGAGGGCCGGGTACCCTTCAGTGACATGACGCTGGGTGTGAGGGCCAGGCACCCCTTTAGTGAAATCACCGGGGTGTGAGCTGGAGCACCTTCATTGACATAACCGGGATGAGGGCGGGCACTGTTCAGTGACATGACCCGGGGTGTGAGGGCCAGGCACCCCTCCAGCACCATGACCCTGGATGAGGGCCAGGCACCCACTGATAACATGACCCGGGGTGTGGTTGGGCACCCTCCCAGCACCATGACCTGAGGTGTGACGCCGAGGGCACCCGCCAGTGACATGAGCCGGGGTGTGGGGGCCCAGGGCACCCTACAGAGTTGCTGAACAGGGTGTTGGGGCCAGGGCACACCTCTTCACATGACCCAGGGGTGTAAGGGCCAGGCACCCGTAGCACCATGACCCGGGGTAGGGGCAGGGCACCCTTCAATGCAAACTGGGGTGTGGCCAGAGCACCCCTTCAGTAGTCTCAGGGGTGTGAGCTGGGCACTGCTCAGTGTGCAGCCCAGGATGAGGCCGGGCACCACTGTTGACATGACCCCTGGAGCAGGGCCAGGCACCCCTCAGAACCATGACCCAGGGTGTGAGGGCCAGGAACCCCTTCAGTGCACCATGACCCCGGGGTGTGGGGAACCCAGGCACCCCTTCCAGTGACATGACCCAGGGTTTGAGGCTGAGACACCCTTTCAGTGACTTTATAACCCAAGCGTGTGAGGAGTTCAGGCCACACCTCCAGCACCATGACCCAGGAGTGTGAGGTTCGGGCACACCTTCAGTGCCCTCTTCCAGGTGTGAGGGGCCTACTTCAGCACCATGATCCCAGGGTGGAAGGGGCCAGGCTCGATTTCAGTGCCAGAATCAGGGGTGTGAGGCCAGGCACCCCATCAGCACCATAACCCAGGGGTGTGAGGGCCAGGAACAGCTACAGCTTGTGTCCAGGGGTGAGGGCCAGGCACCCCACTGGTGACATGACCCAGGGTGTGAGGACCAGGAACCCTCAGACACACCCATGACCCGGGGTTTGAGGGCCGGGACCTTTCAGTGCCATAGTCCAGGTGTGAAAGCCGGGCATCCACTTCAGCACCCATGATTCAGAGTGTGAGCCGAGCACCCCTGCAGTGCCATGACCGGGGTGTGAGGGACAGGCACCTCCAGCACCTGACCCAGGGTGTAGGGCCAGGAACCGCCAACCCATGATCCGTGGTGCGAGCTGGGCACCCGTTTGGAGTCCATGATCCGGTGTGAGCCCGTGCATCGCTGATGCCATGACGGGGTGTGAGTGCTGGGACCTGGTACCATGAATCAGGGTGTGCGGCCAGGGCACCACTTCCTTTTCGCGACCGGTGTGAGGCCAGGCACCCGCCGTCTGCGCAAGCAGAATTAGAGGCCCGAGCACCCGTGAAGCTATGAACCGGGAGTGCGGGCCGAAACACCTGGCTGCGATCACCATGACCGGGGTGTGAGGCGGGCACCTTCAGTCCATGAATCGGGGTGGTAATGACGCCCTCCGCAACCCGTGGTGTGAACCAGAACCACTTCTTCCGTACCCAGGGGTGCGGGCCGGAAACACCCCTTTGCGGTCCTGGCGCTCGTGGTGTGAATGGGAGCACTTCCGCTTGCCTGGCTTGATTTGTGGTCTGGGCTCTGGTCCCATGACACAGGGTGTGGGCAGGCTGATCTTGGCCCGAATTATGAGGCCAGGCACGCCTTCAGAGCTGGGCAGGGTGTGAGGGGCCGGGCATTTCAGTGATATATGACCCTGGTGTGAGGCGGGGCACCCCTTCGTGTGTTGGTGTGAGGCCAGTCCCTCCTTCAGTGTAATGGCCCGGGAGGAGAGGGGCGGGCTCGTTCCTGTGCCGGTTGTTTGAGGCCGGGATGCCTTCAGTGCCATTACCCGGGGTGTGAGGCCGGTCCGCTCCTTCAGTGCCATGACCCGGGGTGTGTGCCGGTCCCTCCTTCAATGCCATGACAGGGAGAAGGGCCAGTGCACTCGTTTAGCTCTATTATGACCAGGGTGTGAGGGCAGGCATACCTTCAGTGACATGGCCAGGGTGTGACGGCGGCACGTGCCATGACCCGGGGTGTGAGGCCTGGCACCTTCAATGACTGTAACAAAGGCGTCAGGGCGGACACCCGCCGTGCCGCCAGGCGAGGTGTGAGGCCTGGGCACCCTTTAAGTGCCGCTGAAGCGGGTGGGAAGCCGGGCACCTTGACAGAGCTATGAACCGTGCGGACTAACTATTCAGTGCCATGTCGGGGTGTGAGGGCCCGGCACCCTTTCAGTGTCATGAATCCGGGGTGTGATGGCCGAGCACCCGCCATCCTGACCGGTGGTGTAGGACCGGGAACCGCTTCAACATTCACGGGGGTGTGAGGCCGAGCAACCCTTTGGGTCCATGACCCTGGGTGTGAGGGCCCATTTGCCTTCAGGCTATGACCGGGGTGTGATGGCGGGCACCTCAGTGAGGTGTGGGCCATGCCTTCAAGACATGTTGGGGTGTGGGAGCCTTTTCAGTGACATGACCCGGGGTGTGGGCCAGGCACCCCGGTGACATGACCCCGGGTATGAGGGGCGGGCACCCTCCGGCCCAGGGGTGTGAGGGCCTGTCACCCCTCAGCACCATGACCGGGGTGTGAGCGCCGGGCACCCCCCAAGTGACGCAGGCCAGGGGTGTGGGGGCAGGGCACCCTACAGTGTATGAACCGGGGGTGTGAGGCCGGGCACCTCTTCCTGACCCGGGTGGGGCCAGGCACCCCGTGGCACCATGACCCAGGGGTGTGAGGCAGGGCACCCCCTCAGTACCATGACCCGGGGTGTGAGGGTAGGCTTTCTCAGAGTGAAATCACTCGGGGTGTGAGGAGGCTGGGCACCCCTTCGTGGGACCAGGATGAGGGCCGGGCAGCCTTCAGTGACATGACCCAGGTGTGAGGGCCGGGCTTCCTCCAGAACCATGACCCAGGGGTGTGAGGGCCGGGAACCCCTTCTGTGCCATGACCCTGGGTGAGAGGGGGGCACCCCTTCAGTGACATGACCCGGGGTTTGAGGGCAGAACCCTTTCGTGACATGGGCCAGGGTGTGAGTTCGGGTACACCTCTAGCACCATGACCCGGGGTGTAAGGGCTGGTGGGCACCCCTAGGTCATGCCAGGGGTGTGAGGGCCAGGAACCGTTTCAACACCTGACCCGTGGTGTGAGGGCTGGAGAGCACCTTTAGGTCCATGACCCGGGTGTGAGGCCGTGCACCCCTTCAGTGCCATGACCCGGGGTGTGAGGGCCGAGCAGCCTTCAGTGTCATGAACCGGGGTGTGAGGGCGAACCCTTTCAATGCCATGAAACAGGGTATGAGTCAGGTTACTGATGCTGCGAACTGGGGTTTGAGGCCGGCACCCTTCACATGAGGTGTAATGGCCGGGGCAACCTTCAGTGCCATGGCGGGGTGTGAGGGCAGGCACCTTCCAGTGACATGACCGGGCGTCAGGGCAGGACACCCCTTCAGTGCCATGAGCCGGGGTGTGAGGGCGGGCACCTTAAGTGCCATGAAGCAGGGTGGAGGCCGGGCTGACAGAACTTGAACCGGGGTGTGAGCCGAGCACCTCTTCAGTGCCATGACCGGGGTGTGAGGCCGGGCACCCTTTCAGTGCCATGGATCGGGGTGTGAGGCCGGGAACCCCGAGCCTTTTCCCAGAGTGTTGGGCCGGGCACCCCATCAGCACCATGACCAGGGTGTGATGGTCGAACCCTTCAACCTTATGCCCAGGGTGTGAGGCCGGGCATCCTCAGGCACCATGACCCAGGTGTGAGGGCCAGGCACCTTGGTCCTGACCCGGGGTGTGAGGGCCGTGCCCCTTAAATGCCATGACCGGGGTGTGAGGACCGGGGACCCTTTCAGTGCCATGATCGGGGTGTGAAAGCCGGGCACCCCTTCGGCACCATGACACGGGGTGTGAGGGCCAGGCACCCCTTCAGTGCCGTGACCCGGGGTGTGAGGGCCAGGCACCTCGCCAGGCCCAGGGTGTGTGGGGCCGGGGCCGCGTCAGCCTGACCCGTGGTGTGAGGGCGGGCACCTTTGGGTCCATGACCGGGGTGTGAGCCGTCACCTGTGCAGCCCGGTGTGTGAGGGCCGGGCTTCAGTGTCATGGGGCAGGGGTGTGAGGCCGGGCACCTTTAGTGCGATGAAGCAGGTGTGGGCCAGGCACCTACAGTGCTGTGAACCGGGTTGTGGGGCCAGGCACCCCTTCAGTGCCATGAATAGGGGTGTGAGGGCCAGGCACCCCTTCAGTGACATGACCGGGGAGTCAGGGCCGGGCAACACTTTGGGTCCATGACCGAGGTGTGAGGCCGTGCACCTTGAGTCCCATGACGGGGTGTGAGGCCGTGAACCTCAGTGACATGACCTGGGGTGTGAGGGCTGGGCACCTTTTTGGTGACATGACCCGGGGGGTGTGAGGGCCGGGCACCCTCCAGCACCATGACCCGGTGTGAGGGCCAGGCACCTTCAGTGTCATGAACCGGGGTGTGAGGGCAGGGCACCCTTTCAGTGCCATGAATCGGGGTGTGAAGGCCGGGCACCCCTACAGTGCTATGAACCGGGGTATGAGGGCCGGGCACGCCCTCAGAGCTATGACCCGGGGTGTGAGGGCCGGGCATTTTTTAAGTGATATGACCCGGTGGGTGAGGGCCAGGCACTCGTTTAGCTCTATGACCACGGGTGTGAGGGCCGGGCATACCTTCCGTGCCATGACCAGGGTGGAGGGCCGGTCCTCCTTCAGTGCCATGACCCTGGTTTGAGGCCGGTCCCTCCTTCAGTGCCATGACCCGGGGGTGAGGGCCGGGCACTCGTTTAGCTCTATCACCAGGGGTGTGAGGTTGGGCATACCTTCAGTGCCATGGCCAGGGGTGTGACGGCCGGGCACCTTCAGTGCCATGACCCGGGGTGTGAGGCCAGGCACCCCTTCAGTGACATGAGCCATGGGCGTCAGGGCGGACACCCCTTCAGTGCCATGAGCCGGGGTGTGAGGGCCAGGCACCCCTTAAGTGCCATGAAGCAGGGTGGGAGGCCCGGGCACCCCGACAGAGCTATGAACCGGGGTGTGAGGCCCACCTCTTAGTCTCCATGACCCGGGTGTGAGCCGGGCACCCACAGTGCCTTAGATCAGGGGTGTGATGGCCAGGCACCCTTCAGCTCCATTGACCCGTGGTGTGAGGACCGGGAACTGCTTCAACCCATGACCCGGTGTGTGTGAGGCAGGCACCTTCAGTGACATGAACCATGGCGTCAGGGCCGGACACCTTCAGTTCCATGAACCGGTGTGAGGCCAGGCACCCCTTCAGTGCCATGACCCGGGGTGTGAGGGCCGTGCACCTTTTCAGTGACATGACCCGGGGTGTGAGGCCAGGCACTCCTTTAGTGACATGACCCGGGGTATGAGGGGCAGGCACCTCCAGCACCATGACCCGGGGTGTGAGGGCCTGTTACTCCTTCAGTGCCATGACCCGGGGTGTGAGGCTGGGCACCCCTTCAGCATGACCCGGGTGTGAGGGCCAGGCACCCCTTATGTCATGACCCGGGGTGTGAGGCCAGGCACCCCTTCAGCTCCATGACCCGTGGTGTAGGGACGGGAACCTTCAACCCCATGACCCAAGGTGTGAGGTCAGGGCACTTGTGGGTCCATGACCCGGGGTGTGAGGGCCGTGCACCTTTCAGTGATGACCCGGGGTGTGGGCCGGGCACTCCTTTAGTGACATGACCCGGGGTATGAGGGGCAGGCACCCCTCCAGCACCATGAACCGGGGTGTGAGGCCTGTCACTCCTTCAGTGCCATGACCCGGGGTGTGAGGCTGGGCACCCCTTCAGCCCCATGACCCAGGTGTGAGGGCCAGGCACCCCTTCAGTGTCATGACCCGGGGTGTGAGGCCGGGCACCCCTCAACACCATGACCCAGGTGTGAGGGCCGGGCACCACTTCGTGTCATGAACCGGGGTGTGACGGCCGGGCTCCCCTTCAGTGCCATGACCCGGGGTGTAGGGCCTGGCACCTTCGTGACATGACCTGGGGTGTGAGGCCGGGCAACCTTTCAGTATCATGACCCGGGGTGTGAGGCCGGGCACTCCTTAGTGACATGACCCGGGGTATGAGGGGCGGGCACCCTTCACTTGACCAGGGTTGTCAGGGCCAGGCACCCCTCAGTACCATGACCCGGGGTGTGACCCTCGGCGCTGGGGTGTGGGGCAGGACACCTACAGTGTTATGAACCGGGGTGTGAGGGCCGGGCACCTCTTCACATGACCCGGGGTGTAGGGCCAGGCACCCCATTAGCCACCATGACCCGGGGTGTGAGGGCGGGCACCCCTTCAGTACCATGACCCGGGGTGTGAGGGCCAGGCACCCTCAGTGAAATCACCGGGGTGTGAGCTGGGCACCCTTAATTGACATGACCCAGGATGAGGCCGGGCACCCTTTCAGTGACATGACCCGGGGTGTGAGGCCGGGCACCTCCTCGCCATGACCCGGGGTGTGAGGGCCTGGAACTCCTTCAGTGCCATGACCCAGGATGAGGCAGGCACCCCTTCAGTATGACCCGGGGTGTGAAGGCCGGCACCCCTCCAGCACCATGACCCGGGGGTATGAGGGCAGGCACCTTTAGTGCTATGACTCGAGGGTGTGAGGGCCGGGCACCACTTAGGTACATGACCCTGGGTGTGAGGCCGTGCACCTTCAGGGAACATGACCCAGGGTGTCATGGCCAGGGCACCTTTACAGTGCCATGACCCGGGGTGTGAGGGCAGGGCACCCATTCAGTGCCATGAATCGTGGTGTGATGGCCGAGCACCCTTCAGCTCCATGACCCGTGGTGTGAACACCGGAACCGTTTCCCCATGACCCAGGTGTGAGGTCAGGCACCTTTAGGTCCATGACCCGGGGTGTGAGCGTGCACCTCTTCAGTGACATGACCGGGGTGTGAGGGCCGGGCACCTTTAGTGACATGACCCAGGGTATGAGGGGCACCCCTCCAGCACCATGACCCGGGGTGTGAGGGCCTGTCACCCCTCCAGCACCAAGACCCGGTGTGAGCGCCAGGCACCCCGTGACATGAGCCGGGTGTGGGGGGGCACCCCTACAGTGTTATGAACGGGGTGTGAGGGCCAGGCACCTCTTATGACCGGGTGTAGGGGCCAGGCACCCCATTAGCACCATGACCCGGGGTGTGGCAGGGCACCCCTTCAGTACCATGACCCGGGGTGTGGGCCAGGCACCCTTCAGTGAATCACCGGGGGTGTGAGGCTGGGCACCCTTAATTGACATGACCCGGGATGAGGGCCGGGCACCCTTAGTGACATGACCCGGGGGTGTGAGGGCCGGGCACCCCTCAGAACCATGACCCGGTGTGTGAGGCAGGAGCCTTCAGTGCCATGACCCGGGGTGTGAGGGCCAGGGCACCCCTTCAGTGACATGACCCGGGGTTTGAGGGCCGGACACCTTTCAGTGACATAACCCGGGGTGGGTTCAGGCACACCTCCAGCACCATGACCCGGGTGTGAGGTTCAGGCACACCTTCAGTGCCATAACCCGGGGTGTGAGGGCCCTGCACCCCTTTAGCACCATGATCCAGGGTGTAAGGGCCGGGCTGGATTTCAGTGCCAGAATCGGAGTGTGAGGGCCGGGCACCCCATCAGCACCATAACCCGGGGTGTGAGGGCCGGGAACAGCTGCAACCCCATGTCCCGGGGTGTGAGGGCCAGGCACCTTTGAACATGATGCCCGGTGTGAGTGCCGGAACCCCTCAGACAGCATGACCCGGGGTTTGAGGCCAGGACCCTTTCAGTGCCATGAATCGGGGTGTGAAAGCCGGGCATCCTTCAGCACCATGATTCGGGATGTGAGGGCCAGGCACCCCTGCAGTGCCATGACCCAGGGTGTGAGGACAGGCACCCCTCCAGCACCATAACCCGGGTGTGAGGCCGGGAACCGTCAACCCCATGATCAGTGGTGTGAGGGCTGGGCACCTTTAGGTCCATGATCCGGGGTGTGAGGCCGTGCATCCTTTGTGCCATGACCGGGGTGTGAGTGCTGGGGACCCTTTCAGTGCCATGAATCGGGGTGTGGCCAGGGGCACCCCTTCAGCACCATGACCCGGGGTGTGAGGGCCAGGCACCTTCAGTGCCGTGACCCAGTGTGAGCCAGTGCAGCCCTTTGGAGTCCATGACCCGGGGTGTGAGCATGCACCCCTTTGGATCCATGACCCAGGGTGTGGGGCCGTGAGCCCTTCAGTGACATGACCCGGGTGAGGCCAGGCACCCTAGTGACATGACCGGGGTGAGGGCCGGGCACCCCTCCAGGACCATGACCCGGGGTGTGAGGTCAGGAACCCCTCCAGCACCATGACCCGGGTGTGGGAGGCAGGCACCTTCAGTGTCATGAACCGGGGTGTGAGGGCCAGGCACTTCAGTGCCATGAATCGGGGTGTGAAGGCCGGGCACCCCTTCAGTGCTGTGAACCGGGGTGTGAGGCCGGTCACCCCTTCAGTGCCATGAATAAGGGTGTGCAGGCCGGGCACCTTCAGTGACATGACCCGGGGCGTCAGGGCCAGGCAACCTTCAGTGCCATGAGCCGGGATGTGAGGCCAGGCACCTTTAGTGCCAGAGAGCAGGTGTGAGGCAGGGCACCCTAGAGCTATGAACCAGAGTGTGAGGCCGGGCACCCCTTCACATGCACGGGTGTGAGACAGGGCACCTTTTCAGTGCCATGACCCGGTATGAGGGCGGGCACCTTCAATGATATGACCGGGGTGAGGGCCAGGCACTCGTTTGCTCTATGACCACAGGTGTGAGGCCGGGCATACCTTCAGTGCCATGACCCGGGGTGTGAGGGCCGGTCCTCCTTCAGTGCCATGACCCGGGGGTGTGAGGCCGGTCCGCCTTCAGTGCCATGACCCGGGGGTGTGAGGGCCGGGCACTCGTTTAGCTCTATGACCAGGGGTGTGAGGGCCAGGCATACCTTCAGTGCCATGGCCAGGGTTGTGATGTCCAGGCACCTTCAGTGCCATGGGCCGGGGTGTGAGGGCCAGGCACCTTCAGTGACAGCCCGGGCGTCAGGGCAGGACACCCCTTCAGTGCCATGAGCAGGGGTGTGATGGCCAGGCACCCTTCAGCTCCATGACCCGTGGTGTGAGGACCGGGAACCCCTTCAGTGTCATGAACAGGGTGTGACGGCGGGCTCCCATCAGTGCCATGACCCGGGGTGTGAGGGCCAGGCACCCTTCAGTGACATGACCTGGCGTGTGGGGGGCCCTTTCAGTGTCATGACCCGGGGTGTGAGGCAGGCACCCCTCCAGTCATGACCCGGAGTGTGAGGCGGGCACCTTCAGTGTCGTGAACCAGGGTGTGACCGGGCTCCCCTTCAGTGCCATGACCCGGGGTGAGGGCCGGGCTCCCCTTCAGTGACATGACCTGGGGTGTGAGGGCCAGGCAACCTTTCAGTGTCATTAACCTGGTTGTGAGGATGGGCACCTTAAATGCCATGAAGAAACGGGGTGTGATGCGGGCACCCATATAGTGCATTGAAAAAGTGTGTGGTCAGGCATTTACTGGTCGGGCCAGGCACCCTTCCTTGACCCAGGTGTCAGGGCCGGGCACCCTCCAGCACCATGACCCAGGTGTGAGCGCAGGCACCCCAAAGTGACATGAGCAGGGTGTGGGGCAGGGCACCCCTACATTGTTATGAACCGGTGTGAGGGCGGCACCTCTTCACATGACCCGGGGTGGGCCAGGCATTGCTATGACCCGGGTGTGAGGCCAGGCACCTTCGTGACATGACCCGGGGTTTGAGGCCGGACACCCTTTCAGTATATGACCCGGGGTGTGAGGTTCAGGTACACCTCCAGCACCATGACCAGGGTGTGAGGTTCAGGCACCTTCAGTGCCATGACCCGGGGTGTGAGGCCGGGCACCCCTTCAGCACCATGATCCAGGGTGTAGGGGGCCGGGCTCGATTTCAGTGCCAGAATCGGGTGTGAGGTGGGGCACCCTCCAGAACCATGACCCGGGGTGTGAGGGCCGGGAACCCTTCAGTGCCATGACCCGGGGTGTGAGGGGGGCACCTTCGTGACATGACCCGGGGTTTGAGGCGGACACCCTTTCAGTGACATGACCCAGGGTTGTGAGTTGGCACCTCCAGCACCATGACCAGGGTGTGAGGTTGGGCACACCTTCAGTTCCCATGACCCGGGGTGTGAGGCCGGGCACCTTCAACACCATGATCCAGGGTGTAGGGGCCAGGCTCATTCAGTGCCAGAATCAGGGTGTGAGGGCAGGACCACATCAGCACATAACCCGGGTGTGAGGCCAGGGCACTGCAGCCCATGTCCCGGGGTGTGAGGGCAGGATCTCTAGTGACATGACCCGGGTGTGAGGGCCAGAACCTCAGACACCATGACCCGGGGTTTTAGGGCAGGTTTCAGTGCCATGAATCAGGGTGTGAAAGCCGGGCATCCCTTCAGCACCATGACCCGGGTGTGAGGGCCAGGCACCCCTCCAGTGCCATGACCTGGGGTGTGAGGCGGGCACCCTCCTTTCCATGACCCTTGGGTGTGAGGCGGAACCGCTTCAACCCCATGATCCGTGGTGTGAGGCTGGGCACTTCCCAGGTCATGACCCGGGGTGTGAGGCCGTGCATCCTTTAAGTGCCATGACGGGGTGTGACTGCTGGGGACCCTTCAGTGCCATGAATCGGGGTGTGAAACCAGGCACCTTCAGCACCATGACCCGGGGTTTTGAGGCAGGCACCTTCAGTGCCGTGACCCGGGGTGTGAGGCCAAGCACCCTTCAGTGACCCGGGGTGTGACCAGGCACCCCAGTACCATGATCCAGGGTGTAGGGCAGGCTCGATTTCAGTGCAGAATCCAGGGTGTGAGGGCAGGGCACCCCATCAGCACCACCTAACCCGGGGTGTGGGCCGGGCACTGCCCATGTCCCAGGGTGTGAGGCCAGGAACCCCTTGTGACATGACCCCAGGTGTGAGGGCCAGAACCCCTCCAGGCCACCATGAGGTTTTAGGGCCGGACCCTTTCATTGCCATGAATCAGGGTGTAAGCCGGGCATCCCTTCAGCACCATGACCCGGGTGTGAGGGGCCAGGCACCCCAGTGCCATGACCCGGGGTGTGAGGGACAGGCCTCAGCACCATGACACTGGGTGTGAGGCGGGGAACCGCTTCAACCCCATGATCCGTGGTGTGAGGCTGGGCACCCCAGGACCATGACCCGGGGTGAGGCCGTGCATCCTTTAGTACCATGACCCGGGGTGTGACTGCTGGGGACCCTTTCAGTGCCATGAATCAGGGTGTGAAAGCCAGGCACCCCTTCAGCACCATGACCCGGGGTGTGAGGGGGCACCCCTTCAGTGCCGTGACCCGGGGTGTGAGGCCAAGCACCCCTTCAGTGACATGACCCGGGGTGTGAGGGCCAGGACTCTAGCAACTTATGACCCCAGGTGTGAGGCAGAACCTTAGCCCCATGACCCGTGGGGTGAGGCCAGGCACCCTTGGGTCCATGACCCAGGGTGTGAGGCGTGCACCTTCAGTGCCATGACCCAGGTGGGGCGGGCCTTCAATGTCATGAGGCAGGGGTGTGAGGCGGGCCTTGTCTGATGGAGAGCAGGGTATAAGGGGGCCCTTCAGTGCTGTGAACCGGGGTGTGAGGCCAGGCACCCTTCAATTCCACCATTAGTTGGGATTGAGGTTGACTTTAGTGACATGACCAGGCGTCAGGGCCAAGCCTTGCAGGTCCATGACCCGGGGTGTGAGGCCGTGCACCCTTTGAGTCCATGACCCGGGTGTGAGGCCGTGAACCCCTTCAGTGATATGTGGAGTGTGAGCGGGCACCTTCAGTGTCATGAACCGGTGTGAGGCAGTCACCAGTGCCATGAATCAGGGTGCAGCCGGCATCCCTACAGTGCTGGGGGCAGGGTGTGATGGCGGTGCCCTTCAGTGCCATGAATAATGGTGTGAGGCCGGCACCACTTCAGTGACATGAGCAGGATGTGAGGGCGGGCACCTCTTTAATGCCATGAAACAGGTGTGAGGCAGGGCACCCTAAGAGCTATGAAAAAGGTGGCAGGCACCCTTCACAAGACACGGGGTGTGAGGGCCGGGCATGAGTGCCATGACCGAGGTAATAGGGCAGGCACCTTCAGGCTATGACCGGGGTGTGAGGCCGGGCATTTTTCAGTGATATGGCGGCTGGGTGTGAGGACGGGCACCCCTTCAATGATATGACCCGGGGGTGAGGCCGGGCACTCGTTTAGCTCTATGACACAGGTGTAGGGCCGGGCATACCTTCAGTGCCTGACCCGGGGTGTGAGGCAGTCCTCCTTCAGTGCCCTGACCCGGGGTGAGGCCGGGCTCGTTTGAGCTCTATGACCAGGGTGTGAGGCCGGGCATGCCTTCAGTGCCATGGTCAGGGGTGTGACGGCGGGCACCCTTGTGCCATGACCCAGGGGTGTGAGGCCAGGCACCTTCAGTGCCATGAGACAGGGGTGGGGCAGGCACCCGTTGAGCTCTGAACCGGGTGTGAGGCCGGGCACCTATTCTATGACCCGGGGTGTGAGGCCGGGCACCATTTCAGTGCCATGAATCAGGGTGTGATGGCCGGGCACCTTCAGCTCATGACCTGTGGTGTGAGGACAGGGAACCGCTTGCCACTACCCGGGGTGTGAGGCGGACACCACTGGGTCTATGACCCTGGGTGTGGGCGTGCCTTCAGTGACTATGACGGGGTGTGAGGGAAGGCACTTTCTGATGCCATGACCCGGGGTGTGAGGCAGGCACCTTTCAGTGTCACATCAGGGGTGTGGGCACCCATCGCTCCATGACCCGTTGTGTGAGGACCGGAACCCTTAACCCCATGACCCAGGGTGTGAGGTCGGGCACCTTTTGTCCTGACCTGGGGGTGTGAGGGCCGTTTTTAGTTGACCGGGGTGTGAGGCAGGCACCTTTTGTGACATGACCCGGGATATGAGGCGGGCACCCCTCGAGCACCATGACCGGGGTGTGAGGGCTGTCACTCCTTCAGTGCCATGACCCGGGGGTGTGGCTGGGCAATCGTTTAGCTCTATGACCAGGGTGTGAGGCCGGGCACCTTCAGTGACATGACCCGGGGTGAGGCCCAGCTCCTCTCCTGATGGATTGCGGGCCGGGCATCTCAGTGTCATGAACCAGGTGTGACAGCAGGCTCCCCTTCAGTGCCATGACCCGGGGTGTGAGGGCTGAGCCCTTCAGTGACATGAGCCAGGGGTGTGGGCAGAACCTTCAGTGTTATGAACCGGGGTGTGAGGGCCGGGCACCTCTTCACATGACCAGTGTAGGCAGGGACCCTGCATTTATGACCAGGGTGTGAGGGGCGGGCATCAGTGCCATGACCCGGGGTGTGAGGCAGGAACATATCAGTGCTATGAATCGGGGTGAGAAAGCCGGGCATCCCCAGCACCATGACCCGGGGTGTGAGGCGGCACCTGCAGTGCAGCCGGGGGTGTGAGGCGGGCACCCTCCAGCACCATGACCCTGGGTGTGAGGGCCCGGAACCCTTCCCCCATGATCCGTGGTGTGAG
Source organism: Homarus americanus (assembly GCF_018991925.1). Classification (NCBI taxonomy): domain Eukaryota; kingdom Metazoa; phylum Arthropoda; class Malacostraca; order Decapoda; family Nephropidae; genus Homarus; species Homarus americanus. The sequence continues at coordinate 11,179 of NW_024734854.1, read as the reverse complement.
GCTGGGCACCTTGGGTCACCCGGGTGTGAGGGCCGTGCATCGCTAAGTGCCATGACCCGTGTGGGGCCGGGGACGCTCAGTGCCATGAATCGGGGTGTGGCTGGGCACCCCTTCTTCCCATGACCCAGGGTGTGAGCTAAGCACCTTGACCATGACCCGTGGTGTGAGGGCAGCACTTCAGTGACATGACCCGGGTGTGAGGCGGGCATCCTCCAGACCATGACGGGTGTGAGGGCGGGAACGCCTAACCCCATGACCCGTGGGGTGAGGCAGGCTTGCAGTCCATAGCCGGTGTGAGGCCGTGCACCCTTTCAGTGCAATGACCCAGGACTGTCAGGCGGGCAACCCATCAGTGCCAGGCCGGGATGTGAGGGCAGGCACCCCTAGTGCCATGAGAGCAGGTGTGAGGCCGGGCACCCCTACAGAGCAATGAACCAGAGTGGGGCCGGGCACCCTTCACATGACACGGGGTGTGAGGGCCGGGCATCATGCCATGACCCGGGAGTATGAGGCCAGGCACCTTCAGAGCTCTGACCCGGGGTGTGAGGGGCAGGCATTTTCAGTGACCCGGGTGTAGGGGCCAGCACCCCAATGATATGCCCGGGGTGAGGCCGGGCACTGGTTAGCTCTATGACCAGGGGTGTGAATGGGCACCCCTCCAGCACCATGACCCGAGTGTGAGGGCCAGGCACCTTCAGTGTCATAAACCGGGTGTGGGCCGGTCTCACCCTTTCAGTTGCGCGATAGTTGTGGCCAGGCACCAGTGCTGTGACGGGGTGTGATGGTCACCCTTCAGTGCCATGAATAATGGTGTGAGGGCCAGGCACTTCAGTGGCATGACCCGGGCGTCAGGGCGGGCAACCCTTCAGTGCCATGAGCCAGGATGTGAGGGCCGGGCACCTCGTGCCATGAGACAGGGTGAGGGCGGGGCACTTAGGAGCTATGAACCAGAGTGTGAGGGCCGGGCACCCCTTCAAATGACGCGGGTGTGAGGCCGGGCACCTTTGAGTGCCATGACCCGGGTGAGGGACGGGCACGCCTTCAGAGCTATGACCCGGGGTGTGAGGGCAGGGCATTTTTCAGTGATATGACCCTGGGTGTGAGGGCGGGCACCCTTCAATGATATGACCCGGGGGGTGAGGCGGGCTCGGTTGGCTCTATGACCACGGGTGTGAGGGCGGGCATACCTTCAGTGCCATGACCCTGGGTGTGAGGGCCGGTCACTCCTTGTGCCCTGACCCGGGTGAGGCCGGTCCTCCTTCAGTGCCATGACCCGGGGGGCGGGGGCGGGCACTCGTTTAGCTCTGACAGGGGTGTGAGGGCCGGGCATACCTTCAATGCCATGGCCAGGGGTGTGACGGCCAGGCACGCTCCAGTTGCCATGACCCGGGGTGTGAGGCCGGGCACCCCTTCAGTGACATGACCCAGGGCGTCAGGGCCGGACACCCCTTCAGTGCCATGGAAACGGGTAGGAGGCCCAGGCACCCGACAGAGCTATGAACCGGGGTGTGAGGGCAGAGCACCTATTCAGTGCCATGACCCGGGGTGTGAGGCCGTGCACCCATTCAGGCCATGACCCGGCCAGGGTGTGAGCCGGGGCACCTTCAGTGTCATGAAGCAGGGTGTGAGGGCCGGGCACCAATGCGATGAAACGGGGTGTGAGCCAGGCACCCTACAGTGCTGTGGGGTGTGAGGGCTGGGCACCCCTTCAGTGCCATGAATAGGGGTGTAAGGGCCGGCACCCTTCAGTGACATGACCCGGGGCGTCATGGCCGGGCAACCTTTGGGTCCATGACCCGGGTGTGAGGGCCGTGCACCTTTAGGTCCACTTCCCGGTGTGAGGCCGTGAACCTTCAGTGACATGACCCGGGGTGTGAGGGCCGGGCACTCGTTTAGCTATGACCACGGGTGTGAGGGCGGGCCTACCTTCAGTGCCATGACCCAGGGTGTGAGGGCGGGCATCCCTCCAGTGCGGGGTGGGGCCGGGAACCCGTCAACCCCGTGATCCGTGGTGTGAGGCCAGGCACCCCAGTGCCATGAAACAGGGGTGTGAGGGCCGGGCACCTGAGCAATGAACCAGTGTGAGGCGGGCACCCCTTCACATGACAGGGACGAGGGCCGGGCACCCCTTCAGTGACATGACCCGGGGCGTCAGGGCCTGGCAACCCTTTAGGTCCATGACCCCGGGTGTGAGGGCCGTGCACCCCTTTAGGTCCATGACCCGGGGTGTGAGGGCCGTGAACCCCTTCAGTGACATGACCCGGGGTGTGATGGCCGGGCACCCTTTTAGTGACATGACCCGGGGTGTGAGGGCCGGGCACCCCTCCAGCACCATGACCCGGAGTGTGAGGGCCGGGCACCCCTTCAGTGTCATAAACCGGGGTGTGAGGGCCGGTCACCCTTTCAGTGCCATGAATCGGGGTGTGAAAGCCGGGCACCCCTACAGTGCTGTGAACCGGGGTGTGATGGCCGGTCACCCCTTCAGTGCCATGAATAATGGTGTGAGGGCGGGGCACCCTTTCAGTGACATGAGCCGGGATATGAGGGCCGGGCACCTCTTTAGTGCAGGCCGGGATGTGAGGCCGGGCACCTCTTTAGTGCCATGAAGGCAAGGGTGTGAGGCGGGGCACCCCTACAGAGCCTATAAGACCAGGTGTGAGGGCTGGGCACCCCTTCACATGACGCACAGGGTATGAGGGCCGGGCACGCCTTCAGAGCTATGACCCTGGGTGTGAGGGACGGGCATTTTTTCAGTGATATGACCCTGGGTGTGAGGGACGGGCACCCCTTCAATGATATGACCCGGGGGGTGAGGGCCGGGCACTCGTTTAGCTCTATGACCACGGGTGTGAAGGCGGGCATACCTTCAGTGCCATGACCCGGGGTGTGAGGGCCGGTCACTCCTTCATTGCCATGACCCGGGGTGTGAGGGCCGGTCCCTCCTTCAGTGCCATGACCCGGGGGGTGAGGGCCGGGCACTCGTTTAGCTCTATGACGAGGGGTGTTTGGGCCTGGCATACCTTCAGTGCCATGGCCAGGGGTGTGACGGCCGGGCACCGCTTCAGTGCCATGACCCGTGGTGTGAGGGCCGGGCACCCCTTCAGTGACATGACCCAGGGCGTCAGGGCCCGGACACCTTCAGTGCCATGAAGCAGGGTGGGAGGCGGGCACCCTGACAGAGCTATGAACCAGGGTGTGAGGGCCGAGCACCTGTCAGTGCCATGACCAGGGGTGTGAGGGCCGTGCACCATTCAGTGCCATGACCCAGGGGTGTGAGGGCCGGGCACCCCTTCAGTGTCATGAAACAGGGGTGTGTGAGGGCAGGCACCCATTCAGTCTGCGATGAAACAGGGGTGTGAAGGCCAGGCACCCCTACAGTGCTGTGAACCGGGGTGTGAGGGCCGGGCACCCCTTCAGTGCCATGAATAGGGGTGTAAGGGCCGGGCACCCCTTCAGTGACATGACCCGGGCGTCATGGCGAGTCCATGACCCGGGGTGTGAGGCCGTGCCTTAGGTCCACTTCCCGGGTGTGAGGGCCGTGAACCCCTTCAGTGACATGACCGGGGTGTGAGGGCGGGCACTCGTTTAGCTCTATGACCACGGGTGTGGGCGGGCATACCTTCAGTGCCATGACCCAGGGTGTGAGGGCAGGCATCCCTCAGCACCATGACCCGGGGTGTGAGGGCCGGGAACCGCGTCAACCCCATGATCCGTGGTGAGGCCGGGCACCCCTTGGGTCCATGACCCGGTGTGAGGCCGTGCACCCTTTCAGTGCCATGACCCGGGGTGTGAGGCCGGGCACCCCTTCAGTGTCATGGAGCAGGTGTGAGGGCCGGGCACCCTTTCAGTGCGATGAAGCGGGTTGGTGAATGCCAGGCACCCTACAGTGCTGTGCCCGGGTGTGAGGGCGGGCACACCTTCAGTACCATGAATAGGGGTGTGAGGCCTGGCACCCCTTCAGTGACATGACCCAGGGCGTCAGGGCCTGGCAACCCTAGGTCCATGACCCGGGGTGTGAGGGCCGTGCCCCTTTGGGTCCATGACCCGGGTGTGAGGGCCCTGAACCCCTTCAGTGACATGACCCGGGTGTGATGGCCGGGCACCCTTTTAGTGACATGACCCGGGGTGTGAGGCCGGGCACCCTCCAGCACCATGACCCGGAGTGTGAGGGCGGGCACCCCTTCAGTGTCATAAACCGGGGTGTGAGGCCGGTCACCTTTCAGTGCCATGAATCGGGGGTGTGGCCTGGGCACCCCTACAGTGCTGTGAACCTGGGTGTGATGGCCAGTCACCCCTTCAGTGCCATGAATAATGGTGTGAGGCCGGCACCCCTTCAGTGACATGACCCGGGGCGTCAGGGCGGGCAACCCTTCAGTGCCATGAGCCGGGATGTGAGGGCGGGCACCTCTTTAGTGCCATGAAACTGGGTGTGAGGGCGGGGCACCCTACAGAGCTATGAACCAGAGTGTGAGGCCGGGCACCCCTTCACATGACACGGGTGTGTGGGCCGGGCACGTTTGAGTGCCATGACCCGGGGTATGAGGGCCGGGCACGCCTTCAGAGCTGACCGGGGTGTGAGGCAGGGCATTTTTCAGTGATATGACCCTGGGTGAGGGGCGGGCACCCCTTCAATGATATGACCCGGGGGTGAGGGCCGGGCCTCGTTTAGCTCTATGACCACGGGTGTGAGGGCCGGGCTTCAGTGCCATGACCCGAGGTGTGAAGGCGGTCCCTCCTTCAGTGCCATGACCCGGGGGTGAGGACCGGACGCGTTCAGCTCTCTGACCCGGGTGTGAGGGCAGCATACCTTCAGTGCCATGACCCGGGTGTGAGGGCGAACCTCCTTCAGTACCCTGACCCGGGGTGTGAGGGCCGGTCCTTCCTTCAGTGCCATGACCCGGGGGTGACGGCGGGCACTCGTTTAGCTCTATGACCAGGGGTGTGAGGCCGGGCATACCTTCAGTGCCATGGCCAGGGGTGTGGCCGGGCACCTCTTCAGTGCCATGACCCGGGGTGGTCGGGCACCTTCAGTGACATGACCCAGGGCGTCAGGGCCGGACACCCTTCAGTGCCATGAGGCCGGGGTGTGAGGGCGGGCACCTTAGGTGCCATGAAGCGGGGTGGGAGGCCGGGCACCCGACAGAGCTATGACCAAGGGTGTGAGGCCGGGCACCCCTTCAGTGGCATGACCGGGGTGTGAGCGGGCACCTCCAGCACCATGACCCGGATTGCGAGGGCCGGGCACCCCTTCAGTGTCATGAACCGGGGTGTGACGGCTGGCTCCCCTTCAGTGCCATGACCCGGGTGTGAGGCTGGGCACCTTCAGTGACATGAGCTGGGGTGTGAGGGCCGGGCAACCTTTCAGTGTCATTAACCTGGTTGTGTGGATGGGCACCCATAAATGCCATGAAACGGGGTGTGAGTGCGGGCACCCACAGTGCATTGAAAAAGGGTGTGTGGTCGGGCACCCTTCACTGACCCAGGGTGTCAGGGCCGGGCACCCCTTCACTTGACCCTTGGTGTCAGAGCGGGCACCCCTCCAGCACCATGACCCGGGGTGTGAGCGCCGGGCACCCCATAAGTGACATGAGCCGGGGTGTGGGGCAGGGCACCCCTACAGTGTTATGAACCGGGGTGTGAGGGCCAGGCACCTCTTCATGACCAGGGTGTAGGGCCAGGCACCCCATGGCACTATGACCCGGTGTGAGGGCGGGGCACCTTCAGTACCATGACCCCGGGTGTGAGGGCCGGGAACATATCAGTGCTATGAATCGGTGTGTGGCCGGGCATCCTTCAGCACCATGACCCGGGGTGTGAGGGCCAGGCACCCTTGCAGTGCCATGACCCGGGGTGAGGGACGGGCACCCTCCAGCACCATGACCCGGGGTGTGAGGCCAGGGCCGCTTCAACCCCATGATCAGTGGTGTGAGGGCTGGGCACCCCTTAGGTCCATGACTCTGGGTGTGAGGCCGTGCATCCTTTAAGTGCCATGACCCGGGGTGTGAGGGCCGGGGACCCTTTCAGTGCCATGAATCGGGGGTGTGGCCGGGCACCCCTTCAGCACCATGACCCGGGGTGTGAGGGCTGGGCACCTTCAGTGCCGTGACGGGGTGTGAGGCAAGGCACCCTCCAGCACCATGACCCGGGGTGTGAGGGCCGGGAACCGCTTCAACCCCATGACCCGTGGGGTGGGGCCGGGCACCCCTTGGGTCCATGACCCGGGGTGTGAGGCCGTGCACCCTTTCAGTGCCATGACCCGGGACGTCAGGGCCCGGGCAACCTTCAGTGCCATGGGCCGGGATGTGAGGGCCGGGCACCTTTAGTGCCATGAAACGGGGTGTGAGGGCCGGGCACTACAGAGCAATGAACCAGAGTGTGAGGCCGGGCACCCTTCACATGACAGGGGTGTGAGGGCCGGGCACCTTTTCAGTGCCATGACCCGGGGTATGAGGACGGGCACTGCCAGGGCTCTGGCCGGGTGTGAGGGCCGGGCATTTTTTCAGTGATATGACCGGGTGTAAGGGCCAAAGCACCAATGATATATGACGAGGGGAGGCCGGGCTTCGTTTAGCTCTATGACCAGGGTGTGAGGCCGTGCACCTTCAGTGACATGACCGGGGTGTGAGGCGGGCACTTCAACACCATGACCCGGAGTGTAGGGGCCAGGCACCTTCAGTGTCATGAACCGGGGTGTGAGGGCAGGGCACCGCTTTAGTGACATGACCCGGGGTGTGAGGGCGGGAACCCCTTCAGGACGGGCACCCCTTCAGTGTCGTGATCCGGGGTGTGACTGCCGGGCACCCCTTCAGTGCCATGAACAGGGTGTGAGGGCCGGGCACCCCTTTAGTGACTTGACCCGGGGTGCAGGCACCCCTTCCAGGACCATGACCCGGGGTGTGAAGGCCGGGCACCTTTTCAGTGCCATGACCCGGGGTGTGAGGGCCGGGCTCCCCTTCAGTGCCATGAATCGGTGTGTGATGGCCGGGCACCCCTTCAGTGCCATGCCGGGGTGTGAGGGCCGGGCACCCCTTTATTAACATGACCCGGTGTGAGGGGCCGGGCACTCGTTTAGCTCTATGACCACGGGTGTGAGGGCCGGGCACTTCAGGTGCCATGACCCGGGGTGTGAGGGCCGGTCACTCCTTCAGTGCCATGACCCGGTCAGCACCATGAGCCGGGGTATGAGGGCAGGGCACGCCTTCAGAGCTGTGACCCGGGGTGTGAGGACCGGGCATTTTTTCAATGATATGACCTGGGGGGTGAGGGCCGGGCACTCGTTTAGCTCTATGACCAGGGGTGTGAGGGCCGGGCATACCTTCAGTGCCATGGCCAGGGGTGTGACGGCCGGGCACCGCTTCAGTGCCATGACCCGGGGTATGAGGGCCGGGCACCCCTTCAGTGACATGACCCAGGGCGTCAGGGCCGGACACCCCTTCAGTGCCATGAGCCGGGGTGTGAGGGCCGGGCACCCCTTAAGTGCCATGAAACGGGGTGGGAGGGCCGGGCACCCCGACAGAGCTATGAACCGGGGTGGGAGGGCCGGGCACCTATTCAGTGCAATGACCCGGGGTGTGAGGGCCGGGCACCCTTTCAGTGCCATGAATCGGGGTGTGATGGACGGGCACCCCTTCAGCTCCATGACCCGTGGTGTGAGGACCAGGAACCGCTTCAACCCCATGACCCGGGGTGTGAGGGCCGGGCACCCCTTTAGGTCCATGACCCGGGGTGTGAGGGCCGTGCACCCCTTCAGTGACATGACCGGGGGTGTGAGGGCCGGGCACCCTTTCGGTGCCATGAATCTGGGTGTGATGGCCGGGGACCCCTTCAGCTCCATGACCCGTGGTGTGAGGACCAGGAACCGCTTCAACCCCATGACCCAGGGTGTGAGGTCCGGGCACCCCTTTAGGTCCATGACCCGTGGTGTGAGGGCCGTGCACCTTTTCAGTGACATGACCCGGGGTGTGAGGGCCTGTCACTCCTTCAGTGCCATGACCCGGATTGCGAGGGCCGGGCACCCCTTTAGTGTCATGAACCGGGGTGTGACGGCCCGGCTCCCCTTCAGTGCCATGACCCGGGGTTTGAGGGCCGGGCAACCTTTCAGTGTCATTAACCTGGTTGTGAGGGATGGGCACCCTTAAATGCCATGAAACGGGGTGTGAGTGCCGGGCACCCATACAGTGCATTGAAAAAGGGTGTGTGGTACGGGCACCCCTTCACTTGACCCGGGGTGTCAGGGCCGGGCACCCCTTCACTTGGCCCTTGGTGTCAGGGCCGTGCACCCCTCTAGTACCATGACCCGGGGTGTGAGCGCCGGGCACCACATAAGTGACATGAGCCGGGGTGTGGGGGCAGGGCACCCCTACAGTGTTATGAACAGGGGTGTGAGGGCCGTGCACCTCTTCACATGACCCGGGGTGTAAGGGCCAGGCACCCCATTAGCACTATGACCCGGGGTGTGAGGGCGGCGCACCCCTTCAGTATCATGACCCGGGGTGTGAGGGCCGGGAACATATCAGTGCTATGAATCGGGGTGTGAAAGCCGGGCATCCCTTCAGCACCATGACCCGGGGTGTGAGGGCCGGTCACTCCTTCAGTGCCATGACCCGGGGTGTGAGGGCCGGTCCCTCCTTCAGTGCCATGACCCGGGGGTGAGGGCCGGGCACTCGTTTAGCTCTATGACCAGGGGTGCGACGGCCGGGCATACCTTCAGTGCCATGGCCAGGGGTGTGACGGCCGGGCACCGCTTCAGTGCCATGACCCGGGGTGTGAGGGCCGGGCACCCCTTCAGTGACATGACCCAGGGCGTCAGGGCCGGACACCCCTTCAGTGCCATGAGCCGGGGTGTGAGGGCCGGGCACCCCTTAAGTTCCATGAAACGGGGTGGGAGGCCCGGGCACCCCGACAGAGCTATGAACCGGGGTGTGAGGGCCGAGCACCTATTCAGTGCCATGACCCGGGGTGTGAGGGCCGGGCACCCTTTCAGTGCCATGAATCGGGGTGTGATGGTCGGGCACCCCTTCAGCTCCATGACCCGTGGTGTGAGGACCGGGAACCGCTTCAACCCCATTACCCGGGGTGTGAGGGCCGGGCACCCCTTTAGGTCCATGACCCTGGGTGTGAGGGCCGGGCATTTTTTCAGTGATATGACCCGGGGTGTAAGGGCCGAGCACCCCATCAATGATATGACCCGGGGGGTGAGGCCGGGCACTCGTTTAGCTCTATGACCAGGGGTGTGAGGGCCGGGCACCCCTTCAGTGACATGACCCGGGGTGTGAAGGCCGGGCACCCTTCCAGCACCATGAACAGGGGTGTGAGTGCCGGGCACCGCTTTAGTGACATGACCCGGGGTGTGAGGGCCGGGAACCCCTTCAGGACCGAGCACCCCTTCAGTGTCGTGAACCGGGGTGTGACGGCCGGCCGCCCCTTCAGTGCCATGAAGAGGGGTGTGAGGGCCGGGCACCCCTTTAGTGACTTGACCCGGGGTGTGAGGGCCGGGCACCCCTTCAGGACCATGACCAGGGGTGTGAGGACCGGGCACCCCTTCAGTGCCATGACCCGGGGTGTGAGGCTGGGCTCCCCTTCAGTGCCATGAATCGGTGGCACCCCTTCAGTGCCATTACCCGGGGTGTGAGGGCCGGGCACCCTTCAGTGACATGACCCGGGGTGTGAGGGGCCGGGCACCCTCCAGCACCATGTCCCGCGGTGTGAGGGCCGGGAACCCTTCAACTCCGTGACCCGTGGTGTGAGGGCCCACCTTTAGGGTCCATGACCCGGGGTGTGAGGCCGTGCACCCATTCAGTGCCATGACCAGGGTGTGAGGGCCGGGCACCTTTATTGACATGACCGGGGTGTGAGGAAGGGCAATCGTTTAGCTCTATGACCACGGGTGTGAGGGCCGGGCACTCAGTGCCATGACCCGGGGTGTGAGGGCAGTCCTCCATGTTCCATGACCCGGGGTGTGAGGCCGGTCCCTCCTTCAGTGCCATGACCCGGGGGTGCGGGCCGGGCACTCGTTTAGCTCTATGACCAGGGGTGTGAGGGCCGGGCATACCTTCAGTGCCATGGCCAGGGTGTGACGGCCGGGCACCGCAAGTGCCATGACCCGGGTGTGAGGCCAGGCACCCTTCAGTGACATGACCCAGGGCGTCAGGGCCGGACACCCTTCAGTGCCAGGCCGGGGTGTGAGGGCCGGGCACAAGTGCCATGAAACGGGGTGGGAGCGCAGCACCCCGACAGACTATGAACCGGGGTGTGAGGCCGAGCACCTATTCAGTGCCATGACCCGGGGTGTGAGGGCCAGGCACCCTTTCAGTGCCATGAATCGGGGTGTGGCGGGCACCCCTTCAGCTCCATGACCCGTGGTGAGGACCGGGAACCGCTTCCAACCCGTACAGGGTGTGAGGCCAGGCACCGCTTTAGTGACATGACCGGGGTGTGAGGGCCGGGAACCCCTTCAGGACCGGGCACCCCTTCAGTGTCGTGAACCGGGGTGTGACGGCCAGGCACCCCTTCAGTGCCATGAACAGGGGTGTGAGGCCGGGCACCCCTTGTGACTTGACCCGGGGTGTGAGGACCGGGCACCCCTTCAGTGCCATGACCCGGGTGGTGAGGCCAGGCTCCCCTTCAGTGCCATGAATCGGTGTGTGATGGCCGGGCACCCCTTCAGTGCCATGACCCGGGTGTGAGGCCGGGCACCCTTCAGTGACATGACCCGGGGTGTGAGGGCCGGGGCACCCCTCAGCACCATGTCCCGGTGTGAGGGCGGGAACCGCTTCAACCCGTGACCCGTGGTGTGAGGCCAGGGCACCCCAGGTCCATGGCCGGGGTGTGAGGACCGTGCCAAGTCACCCTTCAATCATAAGCAGTTGACCCAGTCTCCTTCAGTGCCATGTTTGGGTGCTAGCCTCTGATGGACTGCATTTTGGCCTCACACGATCACAGGGATGAAGCAGTTTAAAGCTCTGGACATGCCAGCTGCAGTCCTCTGAAAGTGCAGCCTCACACTGAGGTATAGCACTGAAGAGTGCAACCATCTACCGATTCATGGCACTGGAGGGCTGGCCACCACTGAGTCATGGCTGAAGAGTACCCGGTCCTCACACCCAGGCAAATAAAGAGACGGCCCTTGTTCATGGCACGGAGTCGCGATTCACTGAAGGGTGCTTGATCTGAAGTTCCC
>NW_024734853.1:0-14648 GCF_018991925.1 Homarus americanus | reverse complement strand
TGAGTTTAATTAATTTCGTAACATTTCCTTTGTCTTCAGGTCAATTAGGTCATCTTTGGCAAGGTCTTCATCACTGATACAGTCTATATCGGCAAGGAAAGGATTACGAATCCATGTTTCAACTTTAAGGTCACCTGAGCAGAAGTAACCTTTGAAAGAGTTTTGCAGAGTATCCAGATGTCTGCAGAATTCTGCCTGCAGAGAAATTGACAGGGTCTTGTCACTCGATTCCATCCTGCAGAAGCACTTCCTCTAACATTGGAAAGTTTGCATAGTTGTCTGCCTCCAACCTCCTCTTCCACAGTGGCAGCTTGGCCAGAAAAGCTTGCAGTCTTTCAGCAGCATCCATAATGGTGACTCCAGGGCCTTGAATCGCAAGATTCACCTCATTCATATGGCCAAAAATATCCGCCAAGTAGGCCAAGCCATGAATGAACTCCTCACTGTCAAACTATTCTGAGAGTGGGCTTTCTTTTTCTCTCAAAAAAAAGTGAAACTTCTGCTCGAAGTTCAATCAAGCGCTTCAGGATTTGTCCTCTGGAAAGCCAGCGAACTTCTGTGTGGTAGAGAAGAACTTCATATTCTGCTCCCATTTCTTGACAAAACCTCTTGAAAACGCGATGGTTCACAGCCCTGGCTCTGATGAAGTTGACGACTTTCACACCAGGAGACAAGACTTCTTTCAGAAATGCTGGCAGAGTCTTTGACGCCAATGCATGCAGATGTAGAAAACAATGGGTCACGATGACCTGAGGAGCTTCTTTGTTCACCAAAGCAGCAAAACCAGATGTGTTGCCAGAGTACCAAAATTTATCTTCCAGTCGAAATTTTGCTTGGCAAAGAAACTATTCACTATTTCTAAGATGACAATAGCCATTGTAATTTCCAAAAGGGGCTCACAAAATAGGAATTCTTATTTGATGGCATCAGCATGCATATAAAGGACGAAAACCAGGAGCTGGCTGCACTGAGAGACGTCAGTAGTTTCATCCAGTTGCATGCTGAATGGAAATGGCTTAGCTGCCAATTCTTCCATTACTTGCTTCAGAATATGAGAAGAAATGTCAACAATTCTAGAGTGGAGGATGTCATTTGACAAAGGCACTGCTGCAATTTTCATGGACCCCCTGAAGCCCATCCATGGACCCCTTGGGGTACCATGGACCCCAGGTTAAGAACCCCTGCTCTATAGATACAGGTTGAGATCTTGGAGATAAGAAGTTTGGGCATCAAAATAATCAAATTTCAGTAGTACTCAGAAATGCATGGCGATAACCAGGGACAATATCCTTGGACGCTATTCGTACTGGCAGACTCGACACTCTATTCATACTGGCAGACTCGACACTCACTTAACAAGTATTACGAACAATAAAGACAGTTAAAGCTTTCAACGTCACTCACAAAGGATCTTGTATGCTTTAACTGTAATCAGACATATCTAAGTTGACTCAAAACAATGGTGTTCTCTCTCACATTCAGATTTACTTTATAGAGAGGTTGGTTTCAGGAAGTCAGAGAAAATGGGAAAACGGAGGACTCGGGCGTCTTGAAGCGATGAGAAAACGGACGCCTCAGAGGGGAGACTCAATAAAGAAGGCATAGCTACATGTTTTGTGGGCTATTGAGTGTAATATGAATCGTCTGATTTTACGTTAACTAACATGTCCGACCGTGGTCATTACATCAACTCTACTCACAAGGGATCTTGAATGTTCCAACTGTAAACAGACATATCTAGGTTGCCTCACCAATTGCAACCACAGTTTCAATTTCAAATTCTATCATTACTAAAGAATAATGAAGTCTCGGGTGCACTCTAAGATTGAGAGAAACCGGAGGACTCAGGCGTCCTGAAGCGATGAGAAAACGGATTCCTCAGACGGGGTACTTAAATACAAAAAGCATAGCTACATGTTTTGTGGGCTATTGAGCGTAATATAAATCGTCTGATTTTACGTTAACTGACGTGTATGACCGTGGTCATTACAGTGAAACAAAGACCCACCAAACAGAAATTAAAAAGTATCAACCTAGAGAAGACCCAGCCTAATATTTCAAGTTTCATGGGGTCCTCATCAAGTAGGGTTGCTAAAATGGAAATGAAACTGTACATTTTTAGCTGAAAATAATTTGTCCATTAGCCTAAGTGAAGACCTGCTTGCTCTCCTTAAAGAGCTTATTTCCTGCTGATGATGCCTTGAAGAAAGTTACCCATGGAAACCAAAAAGCAACAAACACACTACGACTGGTCTTAGGGTTTCATGTCATTAAAGATGGAATTCTTAAACAAAGAGATCACCAATTTTCCCTCACGACTGGTCTTAGGGTTTCATGTCATTAAAGATGGAATTCTTAAACAAAGAGATCACCAATTTTCCCTCATTATAGATAAGACCACTACTCAGTCAACAAAATCTCAGTTAGCACTAATTGGAACATACTTTGATCAAGTGGAATACAAAACCAGTTATGTGTTAATTGACTTGATTGAAATGCCAGATGGTAAGGCTAGCACTACCTATGCAAAATGTTATTGGTTTCTGTCCAGATACATGCAACACAATGTTTGGGAAAAACCATTCGGTGTCACAACTACTGGTGAGCAATTGCTCATGGATACTGCCAGTAAAATATTCTTGTCACTTGATTAACTTGTGCTCTTCTCATGCATCGTTGATGCTTCCAAAAGCATTAGAGGATCTGTGCAGAAACATTTACTCACATTTCCATGTATCTTCACAGAGGTGTGATGCACTGAAAGAATTCCAGGACTTTCTATATATTGATAGGCATCAAATCTTATGAGCTGGACTCACTCGCTAGCTGTCAATGAAGGCTTGTGTTGACAGGATATTAGAGCAATATGATGCATTACAGCTTTATTTTCAGAATGCTGCATTTGAGTATCCCACAAACACAAATGACAGCATTTTGAGAAAGCTCAGTAACAAATTTACCAGAGCTTACCTTGAATTCATGTCCTTTAACCTTGGTGGATTGGTTTCATTCAAATTATTCTTTCAAAGTGACATGCCATTGTTGCACTTACTTAAAAAAGAAGTGTCTGGTCTGATATCAGCATTGTGCTCAGATTTCATGCAGTACTCATATCTTAGATAGACTGATATTGAGCAGCCCTATGTTCCTCTGAGCAAAGTTTACATTGGCATTGCAGCAACAGATACTTTGAACAGCATAACTAAAGACATAGGAGAGAGCCACCCTGATGTACAATTGTTTCTCACTCATTGCAGGGAATTCCTAATTGAATGTGTGCAGCAGATTCATTTGAGGTTCAATGATCTTGAAAAGTTTGACTTCCTTGAATGTCTGTCTCCTTCCACTGCATGCAACAAGAAAGTGCCATCTTTGCTGCATTTATTAAAATAAATGCCATATCTTAAAGACATTGTTGATGTACAAACTTTGGACAATGAATGGAGGCAGCATGCTATGTACCCTAATATTGCTAGTGATATGAACATTCAAGATTATTGACTCCTCATCTTCAGGCTAAAACATGCTGTAGGAAACCAGATGTATCCTAATTTGTCTAAAGTAATATCTGTGCTTTTTTCCTTCCCATTCTCTAATGCTTCTGTTGAAAGAGTTTTTAGTCAGCTTAAGCATATCAAGAGAGATCACAGAGGAGCTCCAAAGCATGAGAGTCTTCTATGTCTTATGACATCAAAACTGTGGTTGCAGCAAAGGGGGAGCTGTATGGCTGCAACCTTAGATCCTCCCAAAGAGATGCTTAAGCTTCATTCGAGTATGGTAGAAAATGTAGATGATGAAGAAGCAGCTAATTTGCGTAAGAAATTTATTGAGGAAATACGTAGAGAGGTCAAAGTGTGAGATAATTACTGCCATTAGGAATACAAATTAATTAAACTCTTCATGCCTATTCTTCTTTTCATTGCACCTTTTACCAAATGTACTTTTGCATAGGTATGTATATCTAGAACACCAGAAAAATATGATAGTACCATGGTGTAAAGGCAGGGGGTAAATACTGCTATTTACTGTGGCTGGAAGCATTTGGCATCTTTTTTCTAAGCTATTTTGCCAATGTTACGATTTGTCTCGGTACTGAAAAAATTGTAAGGGGGGACCTTTACGTGTTTTTTCACCTGATGATTAATGCTCCAATGCTACCTTGAGAGTTAAAATGTTCATATTGTGGTGGCTAATCTTCAGGTTATCCAAATCTTGAATAAATTCGCTACAAGTAAACCTCTATCTACGATGTCCCAACCTATGATAATCCACGTTAAAGATGCTGATAAATATTTGTCATCCCAACAACTCACTAAGTTGGTATATGGAACGCATGACTCGCTTCCTTTGTCAGATGAATTGTGATCTACCCAAACGCCAACTCGTAACCATCTGGTGAACAAGTCCAGCCGTTGTTTTTTCTTGGTTACATGTGTGTACTGTGGGGGAGAGTGGTGGATGCGGTGGATGAACATCTCCAGGAGGGCGTGCAGGATGCTCCACACGTGGCTCTTGAACACTATTGGCAGGTGGTTCACTGTGAATGTGGAATAGGATCATATAACCCAAGTAAATTTTGAGTATTTGTATATCTGGGAGAGTCAGTGCAACTAATTCATGTTTACAAGAGTCAATATGCAACTAATTCAGCTTTAGAAGAGTCAATATGCAACTAATTCAGCTTTAGAATAGTCGATATGTAATAAATTCAGCTTTAGAATAGTCAATATATAACTAATTCATCTTTAGATCAATATGTAACTAATTCAGCTTTAGAATAGTCAATATGTAACTAATTCAGCTTTAGAATAGTCAATATGCAACTAATTCAGCTTTAGAAGAGTCAATGTGTAACTAATTCAGCTTTAAACGAGTCAATATGTAACTAATTCAGCTTTAGAATAGTCATATGTAACTAATTCAGCTTTAAAAGAGTCAATATGTAACTAATTCGGATTTACAATAGTCAATATGTAACTAATTCATGTTGAGAATAGTCAACATGTAACTAATTCAGCTTTAGAAGAGTCAATATGTAACTAATTCAGCTTTAAACGAGTCAATATGTAACTAATTCAGCTTTAGAATAGTCATATGTAACTAATTCAGCTTTAGAAGAGTCAATATGTAACTAATTCGGATTTACAATCGTCAATATGTAACAAATTCACGTTTAGAATAGTCAACATATAACTAATTCAGCTTTAGAATAGTCAATATGTAACTACTGTAATTCAACTATGCACTGTACTATCAACAAATTTCGAATAGTCAGCGTATAACCAATCCAATTATCTTATCACCATATCTAGAATAGTCAAGGCTGCAACTAATCCCACTTTTCTATCATTAATCTACTTAGGATTTCTCAGACGATGTATTACCAAACTCTATTAATTCTAGCGATAGTGTATCTATATTTAATCTTTTCTGTGCCAGCGTTGATTCTGGCCGGCCAATAGTGTGCTAGAGTAATGGAACAGACCCGTCCCGACCACTCACCTATGAACGTCTTGACACCGATGCTCTCGATGCTCTCAATCTCCGTGTAGACCAGAAGCCTCGTGTATGTCTCGATGAGTGCCGGAGTCAGTGCCACCCCCTCCCCACGACTCGTGCTGAGCTTGTTTTTGTAAGTGCTGTAAAAAAAAAGTATGTTTGGTTAGATTTAGTTAGGTTAGGTTGGGTTAGGTTAGGTTAGGTTAGGTTGGGTGTGGTTAAGTTGGGTTAGGATAGGTTAGATTAGGTTAGGGTACCTCATATTGAATATCATTATGCAACGTGGTCAGCTGTTTGGACTATAAGCAAAAGAGCCATAATATATATATTAATTTAACCTAAACTACTACATTATTATTATTATTATTATTATTTTATGAATTGTGTTCTTATATGACATGTGAGAGGTCATCATTATTAAGGACGAATAAACACAGTAGAATTAATTACAGTTGTTTGTATCTAACCTAACCCAACCTGACCTAATCTAACCCAACCTGTCCTAATCTAACCCAACTTGTCCTAATCTAACCCAACCTGACCTAATCCAACCCAACCTGACCTAATCTAACCAAACCTGACCTAACCTAACCCAACCTGACCTAATCTAATCCAACCTGACCTAATCTAACCCTACCTGACCTAATCTAATCCAACCTGACCTAATCTAACCCAACCTGACCTAATCTAACCCAACCTGACCTAGTCTAGCCTAACCTACCCAAACCTGACCTAATTTAACTTAACCCAAACTAACCTGGCTTAATCTAACCTAACCCAACCTGACGTGACCTAATCTAACCTGACCTAACTTAACCTAACTCAATCTCTAAAACAACGTATACAGTAAAACCTCTATTTAATGAACTACAGTATATAGAGATGAAAGTCCGTTATATCGAGGGTTCGTTAGATATAAAACCCCCATTTAAAGGATTATATGGAGAGAAAAGTCCGCTATATGGAGGTTTCACTGTATAAACAACTTTCTCAACCCTCTACCTAACACAACACAATACAACACAACACAGCACAGCACAACACAACCCAATACAACACAATACTGTACAACATAACACCAACAACACAATATTACAACACAACTCAACACCTGAACAACACTATACAACACTTTAAGAACACAACTCAACACCTCAAGAACACAACACATCACCCACCTGCCCGATGTTATGGACGAGACGCATTTTAACTTGGACGGTGAGGGAGTCGAGCAGTGTTATGGAGAGAGGGAATGTGCTGCCCATGGCCACACAGTTTATACCGGGCATGGGTACAGTCGACTTCTGGTACGGGTCTCTGGAAATACTCCAGTGGGGGGAGGGGGGTGACAGAGAAGGAGAGACAGAGAGAAAGAGGGAAGAAAGAAGACAAGAAGGAAGAGTGAGAGAGGGAAGGGGAGAGAGGGAGAGAGAAAGACCACATTAGTTATAAAAATCATGAGATCGACAGCCATATTTATAGCAGTTGAGAGTGACTGACGATGACTCAGGCAACCTAATCCTGGGAAGTTGGGTCAAATTGATACTGTACTCAAATATATATGTACAAGGTGTGACATATTTTGGGGACACATGTACAGGGTGTCTCAAAGGTCACATACACATGTACAGGGAATCTCACAATTTGTTCACATATGTATTGGTTGTCTCATAAATAGGGCACACTTGTACTGGGTGCCTCACAAGTCATGCACACGTTTACACTACAGGGTGTCTCATAGGTCTCACACACACACACACACACTTGTACAGGGTGTCTCTCAAGGCAGGCACACACATGAAATACAGGGTGTCTCATAGGTCACATACACACACACACTTCTATAGGGTGTCTCACAAGGCAGGCACACACATATAGTACAGGGTGTCTCATAGGTCACTGTAGTGGACTTCTCCCCTACAACTGCATAGCCGCAGCCACCAGCTGCTACCATCTTCCCGAGCAACCAAGCGGCGGCATCACCAGATGTCACCGTATCCTAGCAACCGAGCCAAAGACCGGTTACTTCTCGGGTTTTCCCAACATGACTCATAGATGACTCACGGCTGCCGGGTATATAAGCTCTGTCTCTCCATTGAGATTCATTCTGGCCATTCTACTTGAACAAGCAACACCACCTCCTCCGCCGCTGCCTGGCGGCCCTCGCCTCTCCTCCGCCTGCCTGGCGGTCCTCGCTACCGCCGGCGAGCATGGCGACCCACCAGCTGTCCTCTGAGCTTCCTCACCAACCAGCTCTCATTCTGGCCCATCTTCCTGAACACGCAACACCTCCTCCAGCAAGCTCCACGCTGTCCAGCATTCATTCAACCAGGAGGCCAGCAACAGGCAACATCTTCTCTAACGAAGCTCCTGCACATCTACCTCCTTCAACACGCTACTCACCGAACGTCTCTACTGAGCAGCTCCTCACCACACGGCACCTCCAGCACCAGACTGTCTATCATATAACTTATATTATACAAGAATACCACCTTAGAGTTTCCATCCATCCTGAGTGCTAGACAACATTATACCACGAATTCCTACAAATGGTGACTCCCGGAGATAGGCACTCACACAGGATGGAGGAGACACTGATCACGCTCCCAGTCTTCAAGCAGTATGGAAGACTGGCTTATCCACACAGAAGCAGCTCTGCTACTCTAAGCAGACACCAGCTCCTCTTCCTGCCCCAAGCACCACATCCTACCGACCCCAGCACACCCGTCCTGCCTCAGACGCCGACCCCGGCCCAGCAGTCACCCCTGCCGCCCTTGACGCGGCCTCTGTTCCTGAGTGCGGACCCACACACACCCCTCTTTTCTCCCTCAGGTACTCCCTGCTAATGTCCTGCACCCTGCTGCTGTCGTGGACCCAGCTGCTGTCACGAGCCCTAATCCGCTTCTGCTGACGCAGCCCCTGCTCCTGACCCAGGCCCACACACACCCCAGCAGGCGCATCTGACGACTCAGTACCTGCCGTGAGGGAAGCACACAACATCCATCGCCTCCACACACCCTTTTTTCTCCCTCAGGTACTCCCTGCTAATGTCCTGCACCCTGCTGCTGTCGTGGACCCAGCTGCTGTCACGAGCCCTAATCCGCTTCTGCTGACGCAGCCCCTGCTCCTGACCCAGGCCCACACACACCCCAGCAGGCGCATCTGACGACCCTGTACCTGTCGTGAGGGAAGCACAACATTCATCGCCTCCACACACCCTTTTTCTCCCTTCTCCCACAGATAGTGTGTATCTAGACAGTTGTATTCAGCGATCGGCTCATTCACGCCATCGCCGTTGTCTCACATGAGGCATGCACCACCCGGTCTGCCTCACATGTGCTAAGCAACTCTACAGACAACAAGTCTCCTACACCGCCTGGAGGGAAGGGGGAGTATTGTAGTGGACTTCTCCCCTACAACTGCGTAGCCGCAGCCACCAGCTGCTACCATCTTCCCTAGCAACCAAGCGGCGGCGTCACCAGATGTCACCGTATCCTAGCAACTGAGCCAAAGACCGGTTACTTCTCGGGTTTTCCCAACATGACTCATAGATGACTCACGGCTGCCGGGTATATAAGCTCTGTCTCTCCATTGAGATTCATTCTGGCCATTCTGCTTGAACAAGCAACACCACCTCCTCCGCCGCTGCCTGGCGGCCCTCGCCTCTCCTCCGCCTGCCTGGCGGTCCTCGCTACCGCCGGCGAGCATGGCGACCCACCAGCTGTCCTCTGAGCTTCCTCACCAGCCAGCTCTCATTCTGGCCTCTCTTCTTGAACAAGCAACACCTCCTCCTCCGCCGCTGCCTGGCGGCCCTCGCTTCTCCTCGCCTGCCTGGCGGTCCTCGCTCCTGCCAGCGAGCATGGCGACCCACCAGCTGTCCTCTGAGCTTCCTCACCAACCAGCTCTCATTCTGGCCCATCTTCCTGAACACGCAACACCTCCTCCAGCAAGCTCCACGCTGTCCAGCATTCATTCAACCAGGAGGCCAGCAACAGGCAACATCTTCTCTAACGAAGCTCCTGCACATCTACCTCCTTCAACACGCTACTCACCGAACGTCTCTACTGAGCAGCTCCTCACCACACGGCACCTCCAGCACCAGACTGTCTATCATATAACTTATATTATACAAGAAAACCACCTTAGAGTTTCCATCCATCCTGAGTGCTAGACAACATTATACCACGAATTCCTACATCACACTCACACACACACACACACACACACACACTTGTACAGGGCATTTCACAAGTCAGACATATACATACAGTACAGGGTGTCTCATCGGTTACTCACACACACACACACCGTAGGGTCAAGACCTATTCAGGCGCTGCTCCCGCTACGCAGCTGCCCCCCTTGGCCAATGTCTGCCCATTCCCCCAAGTCCCTCTCCCCGACCCATCCTCACCACTGGGAATCTACATAATCAAAGTGACAATTTCGTTTCGGAAAGAAGTGGGACCAGTGATGAACAGTGACGAAAAGTGTTTAAGCCAGTGAATTCAGCACTAGACAGTACCAGTGAAAGCCGCGACCCACCAGTGAGATAAACACCCTTGGGAACTAACCACCATCTTCTGACAAGGAGGTGCTAATCCGTTCACCCTGGGAACAACAGAGGGCCGGCCGGCTATGCACCTGACTACGGGATAACACAACATCACCGTGACGTCCGTGAGGTCCTTCATATCAACACCCGAGGACGATTCATTGTACCACGTGAACACCACACAACTCGGTGTCTTTATGACCACGTAAGATCCTTTTTATGAACACCCAAGGATGAGTTACTACACCACGTGAACACCACACCACCCGATGCTTCCATGACCACATGAGGTTCCTCATATCAACACCCAAGGACGAGTTACCACACCTTGTGAACATCATACCACCTGGTGTCTCCATGACCAGTCCAGGCCCAGGCCATCAACTGTAAACTATAATAATTTGTATGTTCAATCATTGTTCCTTCTTTCTGTAATGAAAGCTTTTGTTAAACGACCCACCCACCCCATGTCTTTGTATGAAATAAGTCATTTTTGTCTAATGCATATTTTCAGCCTTCGGGCTGCCGACTTTTCAATAAACCGTTAATTATTATTATTATTATTATTATTATTATTATTGTTATTATTATTATTATTATTATTACACTTGTACAGGGTGTCTCATAGGTCACTCACACACACACACACACACACGCACACACACACACACACACACACACACACACACACTTCTACAAGGTGTCTCACAAGTCACGCACACGTATACAGTACAGGGTGTCTCATAGGCCACAACAGAAGACAGCAACTGGGCAACGCATCAATGAACAAAAGGAAATCTACGGCACTTCAATTTCCCAATAACCGAGAAGCCTTCATTCGATACCTGATTGGTGGAGTAAGCATACACGAGCAGGGCAATTCTGTAGTCGGCCACACTCTGCAAGAACCTATGAGGGAAAATGGTTAGGTTAGGTTTTGGTTACATTTGGTTGGGTTAGATTATTGAATATATGTATCACTAGAGAGGGTGTGTGTGGGTGTGTTGGGTGGAGAGAGGGTGTGGTGGGTGTGTTGGGTGGTGGGTGTAATGATTGAATATCAAACCAAAGCTTACAGCCCAGAATTACATCACATATAACAGCAAGTGCACTACAGACCTCGTGGTACCACCACATACCAGGTTAAGAAGGTTGACACACCCTAAGACCCTAGGGACTTGACCTCGCCGGCTAATTACTTGAATTAGAGTGTGACCTCACCTGACTAAGACACCTGGCATGACCACACCTGAACACGCTGTCCAGATCTAACCAGTTTAGTGATAATTGGTTAGAGGTCAAAAGGCGGCTGGGCCGACCCCATATAAAGGCCCTACAGTCCCGTCCACGTTCTTTCTCATTCCATTCGTGATTCTCATACGACTATCATTCAGAGAGGTTGGTCATTGAGAGGTCATTTTCGTCACTCGCACAGTCACGCTCGTCCCCCCCCCCCCAGGTCGGTGGGGAGACTTCACGACACCCCCAGCTAAGCAGAGTCCCGCATACGAGAGCCCAGCCAAAACCCACTGGGCCTACGTCAGGTGTACACGTGAGTGTCAGAGCAATCTCTAAGGTGAGTTACCTACTGTGGGAAGTGTTTCATTCATAATGTGTCCGAGAGGCAGTGTCGAGTAACGTAAGACCTAATGCGTTAATACCCCGATATAATAGTGATATTGATGTGTCCATGTCATTGAGTGAATCAACAAATAGTTGTATCGAAGAGGTGTTTAACAAGGGGTCCCTTGAGAAGAATAGATATGTGTATTGACGTAGAAGATAAGTGTGTTGACACAGTGTAAATAACATCCCGGCCACGCTACCAAGTCTTTCTACCTTTACATTATATGGGAGGGTGTGTGTGGGTGGCGTAGTGAGTGTGGTGGGAGGAGGGAGGGTGCGAGTGGGTGGTGTCGTGGGTGTGTTGGGTGGTGTAGTGAGTGTGTTGGGTGGAGGGAGGGTATGTGTGGGTGGTGTAGTGGGTGTGTGTGTGGGTGGTGTAGTGGGGAGTATGGAGTGTGTGGGTGGTGTGTAGTGAGTGTGTTGGGGAGGAGGTGCGTGTGGGTGGTGTAGTGGGTGTGTGGGTGGTGTAGTGGTGTGTGTGGTGTGGTAGTAGTGTGGGTGGTGTAGTGAGTGTGTTGGGTTGTGTAGTGGTGTGTGTGGGCTGTGTGGTGGTGTGTTGGGTGGTGTAGTGAGTGTGTTGTGTGGAGAGGGTGTGTGTGGGTGGTGTAGTGTGTGTGAGTGGTGTAGTGGGTGTGTGTGGGTGGTGTGGTGAGGTGTGTGGGTGGTGTAGTAGTGTTTGGGTTGTGTGGTGGGTGTGTGGGCTGTAGTGGGTGTGTTGGGTGGTGTGGTGGTGTGTGTTGTGTGGAGGGAGGGTGTGTGTGGGTGGTGTAGTGAGTGTGTTGGGGGGGAGGGTGCGTGTGGGGTGGTGTGGTGGGTGTGTGTGGGTGGTGTGGTGGGTGTGTGGGTGGTGTGGTGGTGTGTGGGTGGTGTAGTGAGTGTTTTGGGTTGTGTAGTGGGTGTATTGGGCTGTGTAGTGGGTGTGTTGGGTGGTGTAGTGAGTGTGTTGTGTGGAGGGAGGGTGTGTGTGGATGGTGTAGTGAGTGTTTTGGGGATGTAATAGGCCCCTGTCTCATCAACAGAACATATTATATAAATGGGTCAATACATCTGATATTATATTCAGATTCACCACCCTGTAACTTTCCACTGTCTATGAGTAAGACATGAGATTGACACGTGAGCGGGCAACTTACCCAAGAGGGCGAGACCCATAGCTCAGCATTTCTGTAAGCACGCACTGCGATGCCCCTAAGCTTCAGTAGCTCACCACAACTCATATCGTAAGGACGTGACCTAACGTTTATCATACATAAACGCCGTCCCTTTCTCATTCACTCCTAGACAGTGAGACTTACGGTTGATATACACTCAGGAATTATATATACAACCTTTTATAATAAAACAAAGGAACTACCGTTTGGGTTTCGTTACTTAAAACCCAAATATAAATATGTGTGAACGGACTGGTTAATTGGACAAGCAGCCGATTCAGGGGGAGGGAGGGTGCACGTGGGTGGTGTAGTGGGTGTGTGTGTGGGTGGTGTAGTGGGCGTGTGTGGGTGTGTGTGGGTGGTGTAGTGGGTGTGTGAGGGTGGTGTAGTGGGTGTGTGAGGGTGGTGTAGTGGGTGTGTATGGGTAGAGGGAGCGTGTGTGTTGGGTGGTGTAGTGGGTGTGTTGGGTGGTATAGTGGGTGTGTTGGGTAGTGTAGTGGGTGTGTTAGGTGGTGTAATGGGTGTGTTGGGTGGTGTAGTGGGTGTGTTGGGAGGTGTAGTGGGTGTGCTGGGTGGTGTAGTGGGTGTGTTGGGTGGATGGAAGTTGAGTTATTATACTCAAAGGGTTAAATCACTGTTCTCAAGGGGTACAGTGGAGTAGTGTAGAGTCGAGTAAAGCAGTGTAGAATACATTAGCGTAAAGTAGAGTACAGTAGAGTAGAGTAGTGTAGTGTAGAGTACAGTAGTGTAGTGCAGTGTAGAGTACAGTAGAGTAGTGTCGAGTACAGTACAGTGCAGTAGAGTAGTGTAGAGTAGAGTACAGTACAGTACAGTACAAGACATACTCATGGTGATTCTTCAACACAGGAGGCAAGGAGCGATGGGTCTTGATGTTATCTGTCTGAGCCTTCTTCAGTACGTGCATCAGTATATACATGGCTGACATCTGCATGGCACATCTCGGGTCGGTATAATCAGGCACCGGCAGCGGCTCTTTCTCCGGGTACAAGACCTTTATATATTGAAAAAAAAAATTATATATATATATGTAATATTCAGAAATTTCAGAGTAATTTCAAATGCCCCGCCATGAGTGATACTGAGCGTTCAAGGTCATCTGAGGGGAGGGAGCGCTGCCTGCTCGTAGCGAGAGACTGCGGAACTAGGCCTATATGATATTAAATGTAATTTACCGAATTAATAATGATGCGATTCATGAAGTTAAGGGACTATTATTGAATTTGAAATTATTATAGATCGTTTAGCAGTCTGAATAATGTTACGGGTGTCCCAAGGAGTTATTAGTTAGGCGGTAAATATATCACGTAGGACCAAGCTAACGCCTTGAGGAGACGCGACGCTGGCTAGGCCCAGTTCCGGAGAGCATTCACACAGACAAGACGTTCCGCGCGTCCATCAGAAATAGTCACGTGGCCTAGTCACCTGTGCTGCGCTATTGCAGTATAACAAGTAAGTCTCATTCGATCTCAGACAGGGTTAGATAGGGCAGTGATAAAGTAAACTAGAGCTAACAGTGAGTTCATTTCAGGGTTTCCGTCAGAACCCACTTGACTGGAGTTGACCGGAGTTGACCGGAGTTTGACTGCGAGAGATTGGCTGCCGTTTGAGACTGCCGTTGATGATTGAGGGTGGCGTTTGTCGCCATTGGACCGATCAGAGTAGGCCTGTCACTGTTTAGCAGGGTACCAAAGGATCTCTTGAGGGAATCTAGCCGTCCACCCGGACGGCTCTCAACACGTCGGCTCACACCCTGTCCAGAGTTAAGAGGTGCGCATATTGGTGTACCATTATTTGATTGT
>NW_024734852.1:0-9587 GCF_018991925.1 Homarus americanus | reverse complement strand
CTCACCTTGCTAATATGCTAATATGCTAATATGCTCTGGTATGTTCCAGTCTATTTAAGATATGCTCCCATCTATCTTAAAGAGCTTATGCTAGGTTGGTCTGATATGCTCCTCAAAGACTATGCTGATATACTCTTGTCATCTGATATGCCATTATGTTCATATCTCTCTAAAGGATATACTAATATGTTCTGATATGTTGGTATGGTTCTGTCTCTCAGAGGGTGTGCTGATGTACTATAATAGCATATGGGGTATGCTGACATACTGGGTTATGTAGCTAGGCTCATGTCTCTCTTACAGGGTATGCTAATATACCCTGATATGCTCGCATCTATCTCTGTGCGTATACTGGTTGACTGTAATGACATAAGAGATATGCTGGTATGCTTCTAAGGGAATATGTTAACATACTCTAATAATAATTTGAAATGAGGTTAGTTATACTTTAGATTCAGGGGATATACTGATATGATATGAATTAACCTAGAAGTATACTGATATGTTCTCAAGGCATTAAGGGGATCTGTTAGTATGCTTCGACATACTTTCGGAACAAGGTAAACTGGACCTTCAGAAGATAGGGTGATATGCTGACATATTCTGATGGATCTAAGAGAGTGGAAGACTATGAGAGCTAGTTAATATACTCAGGTATGTTGATATCCCTTCATGGCACTTGGGAGATATGGTAATATACTCCGATGTGTCTCTTTGGATATACTGATATGCCACTAATGGGTCCCCAGAAAGCAGGAGACAAGTTGATCTGCTTCGAGGACACTAATCTGTATAATGATACGTTCCCTGACTGTTAAGAAGTATACTGGTATATTTCAAATGTTGCTTAGTATTATAGTATACTTTGGGCTGTTCTGAACATAGTTCACAGCTGATTTTCAGAAATATATGCTGCTGTCACTGGCTTGTTTATTCCGGAGACATTGATTATACTTTGAGTATGTTGATATGCTTTGTTACCAGTCAAGGAATATGCTGATATGTTCTGATACTTCTCAGTGATTACCCTGATATACTTAGATACCTGACAGTATTTATTGGAGTATAGTGTCGTATACTCTGATGTCATTCTAGGGATATGCTGATGAGCTGACATACCGCCTTATGTAACTGTGATATACTGAATTCATATACATCCATTCCTCACGCTTAATATATATGATATTCAAAACAATGCTGATATTATTTATGTTATACCCTGATTATATACTAACATACTACAGTGTCATTTATAGTGTATGATAGTACACATTGGGGGGTATACTTTGAGGTTATTTAGAGAATATGATGGCAAATGGTGATATACTCTGTTGCCATATTTGGTATCAACAGATATATTGATATAATTTATATAATATACCGATAGATATAACTAAATATCTGTGAAGTAAATCCTGTACTTTTTGATATACCATTCAGGGTGGAGGTATGCTAATATACCACGATAGCACCCGTCTCTCAGCGCTAATATACCCTGATGGCACACTTAACATCCTGGCGCCGGTCGTGGGGTATACTGATATGCTAAAGTCTTCTTCATCTTCTAATATCTCGACTTCAGCTTCGTAAACTGTTACTGTATTACTTAAACGTATTTAACGCTCGTTTACGTAACTTTTTTGTAGAATAAATGAATGTATATCCGGGGTTCTTCTGTTTCTTTGTCCATCTGATGTTTGCGTCCATGTTGAGGAGAACCACTTAGCGGGGCTCGCATTTTCCCATAATGTGTTCCCTCAAGTTCCATAATTTGCACTTAGTGAAGCCACGATATCCCGCGTTATGTTGCCCGTCTCACTTCCTTCTGGGTTACGTGTCTTAAGTTGGTGAAAACATTAAATTAAGGCTGAATTATTGTTAAATGTTAAGGTATTATAGTACTTGTCTGTCGTGTTGTTAATATAACATTGTTTCACCAGCAGTATGTACTCAACAGCTTATTAACATCGTTGACGAGTCAGAACCGCAACACTGAACCAATCTATATGAACATTAACACAAAAATAAATTGTTACATTACATCGACTATCAAGACATAACTTACAATACAAATTAATAAATAATTGTACCAGGCGGATAAAAATATTAGTTACAAAAAATTATAAAAATAGTCTTAATGTTCACGCCAGAACTTACCCCATAACAAAAGCCATACAACATTTTCCCAGTTAAGACTTTGTTAAATACAATTTCAAACTGTTGAAGATTTACAGCATTCGATCAAAGTTTGTCTCACTGTCAGATCTGTCACAGTGGGGTGCTGGGTCCCCGGCCACATTGATCAAGTCATAGATGAGCCGAATCCTTGATTTTTGTCTCAGTAAAGGTACATTTTATAATCATTTTATATGAATAACGTTATAACTTGTAAAACCATTCTGACGTTGTTAAAATAATTTGAATGCTCAGATTTATATAATAAATGTAAATAACTAATGTGGGAAAAGAGAGGAATATTTGAGAAGAGAAATAGTTGTTTTGTGTATATTGTTGTCAACATTTGGCTTCTCGGCCCCATCATCATCCCTGTTTCTGGTTGTTATCAACACTCGCATCTCTTGGATAAGTTGACCAATGGAGTCAAAGGAAGATAATTTTGTTCTTGTTTTTAACTCCTTCTCAGAAACTGTGTGTGGGTGGTGTGCCACGTGTGGTGTGTGTGTGTGTGTGTAACAGCACCTTTGATTTATACAAATATTCACCCAAATGAATAACACCAAGTGATTCACCATGTTATTCACGACTCTTAGATCACTTGGCTTGCGTCTCTCAAAAGGTCGAGCCAGGGTCAGCTGATTCAGTAAACACCGCTCACATTATTAGGGACCTGCCACACTTTGCCGTAAACAGATAAATTGTACCGGGAATTTTCCCCCCACACACTCATCATTGTCACTTTATGTAACTTGCTGACAAAACCCATGACCCTTCAGGCCTTTTACGCCCTTAATGCATGAGTCATAAAGGCAAGCATGAACTCCACATGCTTCCCAGTTGGGCACTGTAAACGCTTCTGCGCTTCACCTTGCACAGGATGTAAGGGGGTGCCCAATAAACTAGCCCCCTCGTGGGCAATCTGTAATCACTACCACTGTCTCGCGGCCCAGAGTAGTAGTTGGACATATCACTAGACAGGGAAGTTCACACTTAACACAAGTGTTATCTCAAGGTGATATTCACAACACTTCCCTGGACAGAATTCATAATTTATTTTCTCATATTATATCTGTGTGTATACCTGCTACTAGATAAACAGAAAATGCCAAGAAGTGTTTACATCAAGCGCTGCCACTTAAGAGTTCCAAGAACTAAATTAAAACAATTAGTGTGTGTGTGCATGGTGTGTGTGTGTGTGAGTGTGTGTGTGTGTGTGTATATGGTGTGTGTTTGTTTGTTTGTATGGTGTGTGCATGGTGTGTATGTGTGTATGGTGTGTGTATGTGTATGGTGTGTGTATGTATGGTGTGTGTGTGTGTATGGTGTGTGCATGTATGGTGTGTGTATGTGTGTGTGTATGGTGAGTGTATGTATGGTGTGTGTGATTGTGCATGGTGAGTGTGTGACTGTGTATGGGGTGTGTGTGTGTGTGTGTGTGTTTCCAATGCCATGAGGATAACATACAATTCTTAAAGCAGTGGTCACATGGGCGCATTTTTTTTTTTAGCAATTTCTTGCCGGAAAGTTATTTCGAGCAATTTTCGAGAAATTCGAGCAAGGTTTTGAAGCATTTTTATTGACAATCGTGATAGTCAATTTCTTGACTATTTCGAGCAAGATTATTGGGTCAAAACCCGGTTAATACTATATTTAATGACACGAAGCTTATTTATCGAGTATTTACCTAGGCTATATATAACATAGATCAATAACATTATGTATAAAATGCACAAACAGTTTTTTACGACACGTTGAGTTTATTATTTGGGTGGTGTTTTGGCGTGTTTGTTTACAAAACACAAGCCCATACAGCCGGTCATTCTCCACATACTAACAACCCTCCCTACTGTAACTACGATAGTTGAACCAGTCTATATTAAACACTCGTTCCTCCTCCTCGCCAGCCACTTACGAGTCCCCAATAGTTTTTCTTCGCTTTCTCTCGTTTCTTTTGAATAATAACAATAATACCAAGGATAGCTGCTGCGTCGTCTGCATTGTTGTTGTGATGTTCCGTCTCCCTTCTACTCGCACAGAGGCGTTAACTTTTTTTTCTTGCTGTAGTAACTGAAGCAAGAACCACTGGTGTGACCACATTTGGAAGAAATTACTCGTAATTTCTTGCTCCAAATTAATTGCTCATCAAAGGGATCGTGTGACCGTAACTTAAGTCACCCATTAAGAAAAACTGTAAATACTGATTCACAAAACTTAAGGATAATTTCTGACTTGGAACCATCGGTGTAATGCAGAAAACAGTTATTGTATTCTAAAACCTACCCAAGAAATCTTTTACCCACTTACGATATAATTCTTTTCTATTCCATCAATAGATGTTATTTTACTTTTTTATAGGTATTTTTATTTTAGTAATTTATAAACTATTTTCTTTATATACTTCATTACCTTTTAGTGTAATGAAGAGAATGAATTACAGAAGGTTTTTATAATTATATTGCAAACAATATTTTTCCTCGCAATAAATAAACAATGACGATGATCTTGTTTACAATATGGAGCTTGATGTCTTACTCCATGTTCGTTTATTACATTTTCTGCCATACCCGACTGTTCTTTTCTTTCTTGTGGTGAAGGTTTTTGACAATTGATATATATATATATAAAGTTGAGTTAAGAATAATGACTCTGATATTATAGCCATTAGGTCCTGAATAATAAGAGGTGTCTAAGTGAACAAATGTATGATGTCTTCAATTACCAGCGTAGTGTGGGGTAACAGTGGGGGTAGAAGCGAAGGGTAGGAGTGAAGGGTGGGAGTACAGGGAGGGGGTGGGAGAACGGGTAGGAGCAACGGTAGGAGTAAGGGTGTATAAGGGGTAGGGAGTAAGGTGATAAGGGTGGGATAAGGGTGGGAGCATGGGTGAGCAGGTAGGAGTAAGGGTGGACAAGGGTACGAGTAAGAGGGTGGAAGCATGTGAAGCCAAGGGTGGGAATATGGGTGGGGAGGTGGGTGGGGAGCAAGGGCAGAAGTAAGGGTAGGCTAAGGAGTAAGGCAGAAGTAAGGGTGGTGGCCAAGGGTGAATAAGGTGGGGAGGGCGAGGATAAGGGTGGAGCATGGGCAGGATAAGGGTGGAGTAAGGTGGGAGTATGTGACAAGGGGTAGGAGTAAGGGGTGGGAGCAAGGGGTACGAGTAAGAGGGTGGAAGCAAGGGGTGGAAGCAAGGGGTGGGAGTAAGGGGTATGAGTAAGTGGTAGGAGTAAGTGGTAGGAGTAAGGGGTAAAAGTAAGGGGTAGAAGTAAGGGGTAGGAGTAAGGGGTAGAAGTAAGGGGTAGAAGGAAGGGGTGGGAGCAAGGGGTGGGAATAAGGGGTGGGAATAAGGGGTGGGATTAAGGGGTGGGAGTAAGGGGTAGGAGTAAGGCGTAGGAGTGACGAATAAGAATGTGGGACAAGAGGGAGGGGTAGCAGTGGGGGGTAGGGTTAGGTTACAAACTTCTATTTACTTCATCATCTGTATCCTGCTGGTGATGTTCTCTCTTTAAACAATTTATAAAATAAATAAATAAATGGTCAGGTGTAAATGGTAAGAATTTAACAGAGTAATACTGAGGTATTACAAGAAAGAACTAAAAACTGTCCACTGTGTGTATCAACATTTTATAAAAGTATTTGTGAAGCTGTAAAATACTTAGATATAAACTTTTAATTCAACTCTGCAATAAAAATAATTGCAATAATGAATCTAAACAAGAAATGAACTGGGTGAAAAAAATCTACAAAATACTAAAAATATAAAAAAGAAGAATTACAGTAAAACCTGAATCATTGTAATAAACATTATTAAACTTTTCGTTGTTATGACCTAAACAAACAAGGAAGACTCGTCTAGATTTTCGCTCTGTGAATTAACTCCTTGGATCGCTTTTGGGCAAGAGGGGAGTTACTCCGACTTATTCCGTGAAAATATTCCCAACTGTCCATAGAATCCGTTACAGTTTCCTTTATAGTAAGTGACTTACAAATGATTAATATTCCCATTCACCAATACTTTATTATATCAGAGAACAGTGCAGAGATAAGCTGGCCAATGAGCGATGGTCAAAGATAATACAGATTTAATACTGGATTGATAAGTACAGCTATAGTGATTTGTTTCATGTTACAGTAATAATAAACTTTATCAAATGTTATAACTACCAAAGTGTTATTTTCGTGATCGATACCCGGCTGCCAGGATTATAACATCGTTTACAAGTTCAGTAAATATATCATGCAGATTAAAACCTAACCTAGTCTATCGTAACCAAACTTAGCCTTTCCTAAGCTAACTTAGACTATCCTAAACTAGCCTAACCTATCCTAATCACACCAAACCTAACCTATCCTAAATTTATATATCATCAACAGATTTATAGATATGTTGGAGAAATAATTATCAAAAGTTTGTTGTCTCTGCAAATGTATTTTTAAAAAAATGAAAATGAAATGAAAATTTTCTAGAGAACTCAATTGTGTCATGAGCATTGCGGCTTGGTTAGGTTAGGTAACATTAGGTTAGGTTAGATAAGGTAAGGTAAGATTAGGTAAGGTGAGGTAGTGTTAGGGTTAAATACATTTTACAAATTTTGCATCAAAAAATCACGACTGAATGTATCGGATAAAAAACCTCTGAATATAATTCTTTGTCTGAGAAAAATAATTCTTTACCACTTATTTTTTGCCCCACTTTTTTTTATTAGGTTTGATGAACTTAGATTAGGTTAGGTATTATTTAACTCTGAGTCATGGGTACTTATTGGATACTTGGCAGAATAACTTGTTATAACTTGGTCCTAACAAAGGCGGAGTCTAAGCAAAAATGTTCACTTGACCTCATATTTGGATTTCATTACTGAAGGATATTTACAGCTATACCACATTAATAAGGTCTATCTGCAAGTTTATTCAGTCATAAAAAAAAATATACCCTAAATGTGGACAATAAAAATCTTCTATTTTGGCACAAATTACTTGAAAAGTTGTAAGAAGACAAAAGCTGCATCTCTTCCATTCAGCGAGAAATAGAACACCCAAGCCTCTTCTTGTCGTAAAAAAAAAACTAATATTGTATTTTAGTATGTTGATGTACAAAACATTTTCTTCATTATTCGATGATAAAACAAGTCTAACAAGCAGATTATAAAGTAAACTGTAGTAATTGAGGTTAAACGAACGCGGGTTATTCTGTAGTGTATCCGTGTCTTGTTAACGTGGAACCAACATGGCGGTGGTTCTCAATATAGATGCGTTATTTTGCCGGGAATTTCTGTCAAAACGAAATATGAATCAACCATATTTAGCCTAAATTAACCTAGCGGCTTTATTATATATTCTAAGATGTTTGAGTTGGATAGATCAGATCAGGTTAGGTTAAGTCAGGTTGGGTTAGGTTAGGTTAGTTTTGTTAATTTTGCCACTTAGAGGCTAGTTTATTGTGCCCCCCATACTCATCCTGTGAGCGGTAGCGCAAAGAGATTACAAAGTGGTGTTAGATGAGGTAGGTGGTTAAGTTAAGTTTCAATAGGTTAGGTTAGATTACGTCAGGTTGGGTTAAGTTAGGTTAGGTAGGCAATAAGTAAATAGGTTACGGTAGGTAGGTGGGAAAGATAGGTTTGATTAGGTTAGCTTATGTCAGACGGGGAGGTTAGGTTAGATTACGTCAGGTTAGGTTAGATTATGTCAGGTTAGGCAAGTAGGTAGAGGTGGGTAAAAAAGGTTAGGTTAGATTATGTCAGGTTAGGTAAGTAGGTAGAGGTGGGTAAAAAAGGTTAGGTTAGGTCGGCAGGTTTTAGTGTAGGAGCTTAAGTAATCCCGTAAAAATTTCATGTGAATTTTTGACACCATACATTATAATAATCCTTATAAACTATGTTAAGGAACTGTGGTGTCATTTTTTCTGAACGGTTTATTATAAGTTTTATGCCATTAAAGAAGTTTTATCAAAGAGCGGCGTAATGAACTACAGACGTATTACCATTAAGTCCTAAGTAACTTAAAACATGACTAATAACATATGAACATGTAGTATTATATCATTACAATTTAACGTAATATATTATGAATGCTGTTATAATATCTTAAGTGTGTTACAAACATGGCTGCTCATATATGCCATCCTGTCTCTGGCAAAGAAGAGATTGCAGTAAGTAAAATTATTTGCTAAAGACAAATACTGGAAATTAAACATATACATATTACCATTATCTGAAAAGCTTAGAACCACTGTTTTATATTTATTAAAAGTTTGTAGTGTTATACATCATGTGTAAACAAGTCACAAGTTATTATTTACGACATTGCTTCAGTCCTCGTCATCAGAGTCTTCTGTGTACAACAGATTCCTTCACCTTGATTAGGCATTTCTCATCATCTGCTTGACAGTTACACATCTCGGTGCATGTCATGCTATTCTTTCTGATTCTTTCTGTATGAATATGACAATGATCCACATTTCCTGACGCCACATCCACATTTAACAAGTTCTGTGATTGCTTCTGGAGCTGGTGGTTGGTCTGATATTACTAGTATGAAACAGTCATTGTCAATCTTCCAGCCATGCTCTAATTGTGAAAGCATTTCACTGTCTGCATCACAAGACCACAGAAGAGCTTGATACCTTCCTCTCAATATATGATACTTTAGAGTTGCTGCAGTCGCTGGTAGTTCTCCAGCTTCTGCCTGCGTTATCTTGAAGAGATGCCATCTAAGTTTTGACAGTTTAGTGAAAGTCATTCATGGACAGTAGAGCTTAAATACAAATTCCTCTAGACCAATATACATGTCTGCTGGAGGGCATTTGGTCTACTCAGCATCTTGAATGCATCTAGGACTTTTGTGTTAGATTTCATCAAAGTGTTCCAACATGCTTTCTTTCCTTTGCCAACAAATTTTCCAATGCAGTCAGATCCTGTGAAGGCATGGAAACCTGTAAGGCTCTCTGCCCAATGTGTCGTCGCTCACCAGTTCCTGTTATCATACTTGTATTTTCTCCAAGTTGAGGCTGCTTTAATATGCCAAACACATCAGTGTCTGGTGACTGGATATGTACAGTGCTGCCCTTCTGTGATGCATATACTGTATGTCCTGCTTAAGTTCTATAACTTGTGATAGCAATTTGATGGTTGAAGTCTTATTTGCTGCTTTCCACGACAGTAGATTAACCTTGGACAGCTTTTCCCAAATGCTCAATAGACCAACAATACGTTCCTTGACAAAATTTTCATAATTTTGTCTTCCAACTTCATATGCACATAGATTGTCATATTTGGCATTTTCTGGCATTACAGCTCCAGTTACCAAGTTTATAAGAGCATCATTTTCCTGGGATTACAGTCACCAATAACATTGTGTAGCTTCTGCACATCAGCATATTGACAGCTGACAATAGCTGTAGAGAGCTCATGGTGTTCTG
>NW_024734851.1:0-14101 GCF_018991925.1 Homarus americanus | reverse complement strand
AATAACGTTAAATGCGTTAAATGGTAAACTAACGGTAAATAGCGTTAAACTAATGTTAAATGAATTAAACTAACGTTAAAATGGCGTTTTAATTAAGGTTAAAGATGACGTTAAACTATGTTAAATGGCGTTAAACTAACGTTAAATGGCGTTTAATTAAGGTTAAATAACGTTAAACTAACGTTAAATGGCGTTAAAGCTAACGGTAAATAGCGTTAAATAACGTTAAATGACGTTAAATAGCGTTAAATGGCGTTAAACTAACGTTCAAATGGCGTTAAACTAACGTTAAATGGCATTAAAAGCTATCATTAAATGGCATTAAACTAACGTTAAATAAATAAACTAAAGTTAAATAGCGTAAACTAACGATTAAATGGCGTTAAATAACATTGAAATGAATTGATAAATGGCATTTAATTAACGTTAAATTAAGTTAAACTAATGTTAAATGGCGATTAAACTAACGTTAAATGGCGTTTTAGTAGGTTAAATGACGCATTAAATAATGTTAAATGGCGTTAAACTAGCGATTAAATGGCTAAATAATGTTAAATGGCGTTAAGCCTTAACGTTAAATAACGTTTTAATTAACTAAGGTTAAACCAACAAACAAGCTTAAATGGCGTTAAACCTTAACGGTAAATGGCGTTAAACTATAAATGGCATTAAACTATCATTAAAATGGCATTAAACTAACATTAAATAGCGTTAAACTAACGTTAAATGGCGAAATTAACGTTAATGGCGTTAAACTAACGTTAAAAGCAGCGTTAAACTAACGTTAAATGGCGTTTAATTAAGGTTAAAACAACGTTAAATAACGTAAATGCTTATGATAAACTAACGTTAATGCCGTTAAACTAACGTTAAATGGCGTTAAGCTAACGTTAAATAGCGTTAAACTAACGTTAAATGGCATTAATAACGTTAATGCGCGTTAAACTATCGTTAAATGGCGTTAAACTAACGTTAAATGGAGTTTAATTAGGTTAAATAATCGTTAAACTAATGTTAAATAGCGTTAGCGTTAAATAGCGTTTAGTAAGGTTATGACGTTAAACTAATGTTAAATGGCGTTAAACTAACGTTAAATGGCGTTAAATATGTTAAAAATAAGCGTTAAATACCGTTAAATGGCGTTTATTCAGGTTAAATAACAAACTAACGTTAAAATGGCGTTAAACTAACAGTAATGGCGTTAAAACGTTAAATGGCGTTAAACTAACGATGGCATTCATAACGTTAAATAGCGTTACAGCCTTATCGTTATGCGTGCGTGGCGTTAAACTGGCGTTAAATGGCGTTAAACGCGTTAATGGCGTTTAGTGGGTTAAATGACATTAAACTATGTTAAATGGCGTTCGCTAAACATTAAATTCGCGTTAAACAAATGTTAAATGGCGTTAACCGTTGGCCGCGTTAAAGTAAGGTTAAATAACGATTAAACTAACGTTAAATGGCGTTAACTAACGGTAATGGCGTTAAACTAACGTTAAATGGCGTTAAACAACGTGGCGTTAAACTAACGGTGTGGCATTAACTCTCGTTAAATGGCATTAAACTAACGTTAATGGCGTTAAATAACGTTAAATGGCGGTAAAGCCGTTTAATGGCATTAAGCCGTGCATGTGGTGGCGTTCTCCGATTCATCTGCGTTAAACTAACGTAAATGGAGTTAAAGCGCATTTAAATGGCGTTAAACTAACGTTAAATGGCGTTAAACTAACGTTAAAATGGCGTTAATAGTAATAGTTAAGCTAACATTATGGCATTTTGATAACGTTAAATAGCGTTAAATTAACGTTCGTAGAGTTAAACCAACGATAAATGGCGTTAAACTAACTTTAAATGGCGTTAAACTAAAGTTAAATGGCGTTTAGTGGGGTTAAATGACGTTAAACTAACGTTAAATGGCGTTAAACTATAACGATTTAAAATGGCGTTAACGCGCGATAAATGGCTTTTTAATTAACGTTAAATTAGGGGTTAGCCAGCGTTAAATGAAAGTTAGACTAACGTTAAATAGCGTTGAAATTAGCATTAAGTAGGAAACTAAACTTAACGATAAATAGCGTTAAACTTACGTTAAATGGCGTTAAACTAAAGTTAATGGCGTTTAGTGGGTTAAATTACGATAAACTAATTAACGTAAAATGGCGTTAATAATGTTAAATGGCGTTAAACTAACGTTAATGGCGTTTAAGCTAACCTTTATCCAGCGTTCGCCTTAACGTTAAAATGGCGTTTAATTAAGGTTAAATAACGTTAAACTAACTTTAAATGGCGTTAAACTAACGTTAAATGCCGTTAAACTAACGTTAAATGCCGTTAAACTAACGTTAAATGGCGTTAAACAAAGGTAAATGGCGTTAAACTAACATTAAATGGTAAACTATCGTTAAATGGCGTTAAACTAACATTAAACTAGCATTAAATGCCGTTAAACTAACATTTAAATGGCGTGTAATAACGTTAAATGGCGTTAATAACGTTAAATGGCGTTTGAAATTAAAGGTTAAATAACGATTAAACTAAACAAACGTTAAATGGCGTTAAACAAACGTTAAATGGCGTTAAACCAACGTTAAATGGCGTTTAAAATTAAATAATGTTAAACTAACGTTAAATGGCGTTAAGCTAACGTTAAATGGCGTTTAATTAACGTTAAAATGACGTTAAACTAGCGTTAAATGACGTAAACTAACGTAATAAACATTAAACTAACGTTAAATAGCATTAAATAACATTAAATGGCGTTAAACTAGCGTTAAATGGCATTATAAAATATAAGTTAAATGATAAATGTAAAGAATAAGTTAAATGGCGTTAAACTAACGTTAAAATTATGGCGTTAAGCACACGTTAAATGGCGTATAGTAAAGGTTAAATGACGTTAAACTAGCATTAAATGGCATTAAATAATAATGGCGTTAAACTAACGTTAAATGGCGTTAAACTGACATTAAATGGCGTTAAACAGCATTAAATGGCGTTAATAAAGGTGAAATAAAATTAAGCAACATTAAATGGCGTTAAATAGCATTAAATGGCATTTAATGAAATTAGAAAATGGCGTTAAATAGCATTAAATGGCATTAGTAAAATTAAAATAAAAAATTAAGTAGCATTAAATGGCGTTAAATAGCGATAAATGGCGTATAGTAAAATTAAATGAAAAGCGATGAAAATAACGTTAAATGGCATTAAATTATATCGTTAAATGGCATTAAAATAACGTTAAATGGCGTTAATAGCGTTAAATGGCGTTAAACTAACGTTAAATGGCGTTTAGTAAAGGTTAAATGACGTTAAACTAGCATTAAATGGCGTTAAACTAACGTAAGTGGCGTTAAATGGCGTTAAATGAATTGAAATGGCGTTAAAATGGCGTTAAATAACGTTAAATGGCATTTAGTAAAATTAAATAAATTAAACCAGCATTAAATGGCATTAAATAACGTTAAATAGCGATATAGAATCATAATAAAGTATGTAAATGGCATTAAACTAACGTTAAATGGCATTAAAGAGTTAAAATGATATTAAACTAACATTAAATGGCGTTAAGCAACGTTAAAATGGCATTAAACTAACGTTAAATGGCGTTAAATAGCATTAAATGGCATTAAAGTAAAATTAAATGGCGTTAAATAGCATTAAATGGCATTAAACTAATCGTTAAATGGCGTTAAATAACGTTAAATGGCATTAAAGCAACGTTAAATGGCGTTAAACTAACGTTAAATGGCATTTAATTAAAAATTAAATGGCGTTAAGCTAACGTTAAATGGCATTAAATAACGTAAATAGCATTAAATAGCATTAAATGGCATTAAGCAACGTTAAATAGCGTTAAACTAACGTTAAATAGCATTAGTAAATTAATAAAAATTAAACTAGCATTAAAATGGCATTAAACTAGCATTAAATGGCATTATAAAATGTTGAAATAACGATAAATATGATAGTAAAATTAAATGGCATTAAGCTAATATTAAATGGCATTAAATAGCATTAATGGCGTTAAATAACGTTAAATGGCATTTAATGCAAATTTAAATAGACATTAAACTAATTAAATGGCATTAATATATCAAAATGGCATTAAACTAATTCGTAATTAATGGCGTTAAATTAAATGAATTGCTAGCATTAAATGGCATTAAATGGCGTGAAATGGCATTGATTAGCGTAAAATGGCGTGGCTAACGTCAATAACAAATTAGCATGAAATGATAATAACGTAAATGGCATTTAAGTAAAAATTAGTAATAATAGCATTAAATGGCGTTAAATGGCATTAAAATGGCGTAAAATGGCGTGAAATGGCGTGTGGCATTAGTAATGAAATGGCATTGAAATGGCGATTAAGCAGCATTAAATGCGTGAATGGCGTAAATGACGTTAGTAAATTGATAAATGGCGTGTAAAATTGAAATGGCGTAAAATAGCGTTGGCATAATAGCATTAAATGGCGTAAGCTAACGTAAATGGCGTTAAATAGCGTAAATCAAATTAAGCGTAAGCAATGGCGTGTGGCATTAAATGGCGTAAGCCAGCATTAAAGTAAGCCGTGAAATGGCGTGGCAGCGATAAATGGCGTAGCATTAAAATGGCGTGAAATGGCGTTAAATGCGTGTGGCGTGGTGGCGTTAATGAGTGAAATAGCGTCATGGCGTGTCGTCATGACATTAAAGTAATGGCATTAAGCGTGAAATGGCGATGAAAGCGTAATGGCGTGTAATGTAAATGGCGTAAATAGCATTAAATGGCATTTAGTAAGTGAAATAACGTGAAATGGCATTAAATGGCATTAAGTAACGTAAATGGCGTGTAGGCGTAAAGCATTAAATAATAAATAATGGCGATAAAATGGCATTAAGTATCGTAAATGGCGTAAATGGCATTAAATGGCATTAAATAGCATTAAAATGCGCGTGTAGTGAAATGGCATTAAATAGCGATAAATGGCATTAGTAAGGTAAAATAACATTAAATAACGTCAATGGCATTAAACTAGTAAATGTTGAAAGCAATTAAATGGCATTAATAACGTTAAATGGCGTTAATAGCATTAAATGGCATTAAGCTAGCATTAAATGGCGTGTAGCATTAAATGATTAAACTAGCATTAATGGCATTAAAATAGCATTAAATGAAATTAATAACGTCAATAATAACTAACGATAAATGGCGATGAAATAGCAAATAAATGGCATTTAATCAAAATTAATGACATTAAATAGCGATAATGGCATTAAATAACGTCAATGGCGTGAAATAACGATAAATGGCATTAAATCAACGCTGATGAAATTGAAGCAACAAATGAAATTAGTGGCATTGAAATGGCATTAAGTGGCATTAATGTGGCTGGCATTAAATGGCATTAATCTAGTGGGTGGCGTTGGTGAATTGGCGTTAAACTAACGTAAATGGCGTTAATAGCATTAATGACGTTAAATAGCATTAAATGGCGTAAATAGCATTAATGGCGTTAAAAACGTGTGCCATTAAATGGCGTTAATGGCGTTTAATAAAGGTAAATAGCATTAACTAATATTAAATAGTAAATAGCGATAAATGGCATTTAGTAAAGTTAAATGACGTGAACTAATATTAATGTAAATAACGTGAAATGGCATTAAACTAATATTAAATGGCGTTAAATAGCATTAAATATTAAATAGTAAATGGCATTAAATAAATAGCGTAAATAATATTAATGGCGTGGTAGTAAATGGCGTACAAGTAAAATTAAGCAACGTAAATAACGTCAAATGGCATTAATAACGTAATGGCGTAAACTAATAACGTAATGACATTTAGTAAAATTAAATGACGTTAAATAGCATTAAAATAGCGTCAATGGCGTAAAATGGCATTAAACTAGCGTCAAGTAGTATTAAAACTAACATTAAATGGCATTAAGCCAGAGTAAATGGCGTGAAATGGCATTAAATGGCATTTAATGAAATTAATATCATTAAAGCTAATATTAAATGGCGTTAAACTAGCATTAAATGGCATTTAGTGAGGTGTGGCATTGAGCTAATGGCGTGAAGTTAATGTTAAATGGCATTAAGTAAGGTGAAATGCGTGAAGCTAATGGTAAAAATGGCGTGAAACGTCAAAGTAATTAGTGGCGTAAATGGCGTGAAAGTGAGGTGAAATAGCATTAAATTAATGTTAAAATGGCGATGGATGGCATTAAATGGCATTTATGAGAATTAATGGCGATGGTAAGCATTAAAATGGCGATGAAGCCAGCGTAAGTAAAATTAAATGGCGTAAATGACGTGAAATAGCGTAAATGGCATTAAATAAATGGCGTCAAATAGCGATGAAATGAAATTGAAGCCTAAAACAAATGAAATTGCGATAAGGCGGCGTCTGCCTAGCATTAAATAGTAAGTAGCATTAAATAATTAAATAGCGTTAAATGGCATCAAGCTAATAAATGGCATTGAAATAAAGTGAAATGGCATTAAATAATAAATAATTAAACTAGCATTAATAATGAAATGGCATTAAATGACGACTAATGAAATTAAATGACGATGAAGCTGAGTAAATGGCGATAAATGGCATGAAGCGAAAATAAAACAAATAGCATTAATTAACGTCAAAATGGCGTGTAAGTTAAATGGCATTAAACTAGCATCAAATGGCATTAAGTAAAGTGAAAATACATAATAATATTAAATGGCATTAAATAGCGATAAAATGGCTTAGTAAGGTGAAATGACATCAATATTATTAAATGGCGATTAGTAAGATGGCGTGGCGTCAAAACGATAAATGGCATTCAATCGAATAGTGACGATAAATGGCGTGAATGGCATTAAATGGCGTCAAAATGGCATTTAGATAAAGTGAAATGGCATTAAAAGCATTTACGATGATAAGTAGTAGTAATAATAGCATTAAATGGCGTCAAATAGCATTAATGGCGTGAAATAGCATTAAAATGGCATTAAATGAAATGGCGATGAAAATAGCATTAAATGGCGTAAATTAGCATTAAATGACATTAAAATAAATAAATGGCATTAAATAGCGTAAATGGCGATGAAAGCTAAAAAGTAATGGCATTAAGTAAGGTAAATGGCGTCAAAAACTAACGTTAAATGTAAGTAGCATTAATGGCGTGTAAACTAACGTTAAATGGCGTTAATCAGCATTAAATCAAAGTAAACTGAAATTAGTAGTGAAGCATTAAATGGCGTTAATTGGCGTTAGAAATCATTAAGTAGCGTGAAATGGCGTAAACTAGCGTAAATGGCATTAAGTAAAATTAATGGCGGTAAATAACATTAAATGGCGTTAAATAGCGTTAAATGGCGTTAAGCTTAATATTAGTAGTAAACTAGCATTAAAATGTGGCATTTAAGTAAATTAATGGCATTAAATAGCATTAGTGGCGTGAAGCAGCGTGTGGCATTAAATAACGTCAAATAAACGTCAAAGCAACGTCAAAATGGCGATGAAGCGCGTGGTAATGATAAATAGCATTAAATGGCATTAAATAGCGTCAAATGGCGTAAGCCAGCATTAATGGCATTAAGCTAGTAAAATGGCGTGATAGCATTAATGGCGTAAATAGCATTAAATGGCGTGAACTTACGTCAAATGGCGATAAATAGCATTAAATGAAGTCAATGGCATTAGTAAATTAAATAACGTAAATGAAATGGCGTCAAATGGCATTAAATGGCGTAAATCAGCGTAAATGAAATTAAATGGCGATAGTGGCGTAAATGGCGTAAATGGCGTGAAATGGCATTGTGGCGTGAAGTAGCGTCAAATGGCGATAAATGGCATCAGCGTGAAATAATCAAATGACGTCAAATAGCGTCAAATAACGATGAAATGGCGTGAAATAGCATTAATGGCGATAAATGGCAAACCAAATGGCGATGGTAACGTCGCTTGGCATTAATGGCATTAGTAGCGTCAAATTAGCGTCAAATGAGGTAAATAGCGATATGGCGTGTGGCATTAAATATCAAAGTCGATGGCGATGAAACTAATGGCGTGAAGTAAAGTGAAATGGCGTGAAATGGCGTCAATAGCATTAAATGGCATTAAATGGCATTAAATGGCGTGAAACTGGCGTCAAATGGCGTCAAATAACGTCAAATAAATAGCAAATGGCATTTAATCAGTGAAATATCGTTAAAGCTAATGTGTGGCATTAAATGGCGTGGTAGCTGATCAGGCTAATGGCATTAGTAGCGTGAGGCATTTAGTGAGCAAATGGCGTGAAATGGCATTAAATGGCGTCAAGCAGCGTCAAATGGCGTGAAGCGATTGGCGTGAGCGTGAATGACGTGGTGGGTGAAATGGCGAAAATGGCGTTGAAACTAGCGGTAAATGGCGTAAATAGCATTAAATGGCGTGAAGCCAACGTCATAGTGAAATGGCGTAAATGGCATTAAATGGCATTAATAACGTAAATGGCATTAATGGCGTCAAATGGCATTTAGTGAGTGAAATGGCATTAATGGCGTCAAATGGCGTCAATGGCGTGGTAAATAACGTCAAATAAGCGTCTATAGCGTGTAAGTAGTAGCGACAAATGGCGTGAAGCTGCGTCAAATAGTAAAGCTAAAGTAAATGGC
This sequence comes from Homarus americanus, assembly GCF_018991925.1. Classification (NCBI taxonomy): domain Eukaryota; kingdom Metazoa; phylum Arthropoda; class Malacostraca; order Decapoda; family Nephropidae; genus Homarus; species Homarus americanus. Next base: position 5,474 of record NW_024734851.1, on the reverse strand, counting down.
ATTAGTAAGGTAAATGGCGTAAAATGGCATTAATGGCGTCAAATGGCATTAAATCAGCGTGAAAATGAAATTAGTAGCATTAAATGAAATTAGTAGCATTAAATGGCGTCATAGCGATAGTAAAATTAGTAGCGTCAAAATGGCGTGAAGTAGCGTCAAATAAGTAGTAGCGTGAAATGGAATTAAATGGCATTAAAATAGCGTCAAATCAGCATTAGTAATCAATGGCATTAAATGAAATAGCATTAAATGGCGTAAATAACGTGAAATGGCGATAAATAACGTCAAATAATAAATAGCGTGAAATGGCATTATAGTGAAATTAAATGGCGATGAAATGGCATATAAATGGCATTAAGTAAGGTAAATGAAAAAATGGCGTGTAAATGGCATCAAGCAGCATGGCGTCAAATAGCATTAATGGCGTGAAAAACGTCAAAAATGGCGTCAAGCTAACGACAATGGCGTCAAGCAGCATTAATAGCGTCAAGCAACGTAAAATGGCGTAAACTAGCGTGAAATGGCGTGGTAGCGTAAATGGCGTGAAATGGCGTCAAGCAGCATTAAATGGCGGCGTAGTAAAGGTAAATGGCGTCAATAGCCAAATGGCGTGAAGCTAGTAAATGGCATCAAGCTAATGTGAAATAGCATCAATAGCGATGAAATGGCATTTAATTAAATTGATAATCAAGCTAGCATTAAAATGGCGTCAAAATAGCGGTAAGTAGTAAATGGCGTTAAATGACGATGAAATGGCATTAAATGAAATTGAAATGGCATTAGCAGCAATAGGAGGGATGATAAATGCATTGGCGTGGCGTGGCGTGGCAATATTAAATAGCGTCAAGCTGGCATTAAAATGGCATTAATCAAAATTAATGACGTGAAAGCCAATGTCAAATGGCGTCAAATAGCGTGAAAATGGCGTCAATAATATTGATAGCGTCAAATAGCATTAAATGGCATTAAGATAAAGTGAAATGGCGTAAATAGCGTAAATGGCGTGAAATAGCGGTAAATGGCGTGAAATAGCGTGAAATGGCGTGTGGCATTAAAAATGGCGTGAAATGGCATTAATGGCGTGAAATGGCGTCAAATGAAATTATGGCGTGAAATAGCGTCATAAATGGCGTGAAAATAACGTCAAATGGCGTAAATAGCATTAAATGGCGTGAAATGGCGTCAAGTGATAAATAGCGTCAAAATGGCGTCAAATAATGGCGTGAAATGCTGATGAAATGGCGATAATGCATTGTCAAGGTGAAAATAGCGTCAAATAATAATGAAATGGCGTCAAATAGCGTCAAATGGCATTAATCAAAATTAAATAGCATTAAATGGCATTGAAATGGCGTAAATAGCAGTAAATGGCATTAAATGAGCGTCAAATGAAATAGCGTAAATGGCGTAAATGGCATTAAATGGCATTAAGCAACGTGAAATGGCGTGAAATAGCATTAAATGGCGTGAAGCTATCATTAATGGCGTCAAATAGCGTCAAAATGGCGTGTTAGCGTGAAATGGCGTAAATGGCGTCAAATGGCGTGAAGTAGCGTCAAATGGCGTAAATAGCGTGAAATGGCATTAATCAATATTAATAACGTCAGTAAATGGCGTCAAATAGCATTAAGTATGATAAATGGCATTGATAGTAACGTAAATGGCGTCAAATAGCATTAAATGGCGTCAAAGTGGCGTGAAAATGGCGTGAAATGGCATTAAATGGCGTCAATGGCGTCAAATGGCGTGTAATGGCGTCAATGGCGTCAAATGGCATTGAAATGAAATCGAAATAATGACCAAATGGCGTCAAAATGGCATTAATGGCGTGTAAAATTAAATTGAAATGGCGTCAATGGCGTGAAATGGCGTGGTAGCGATGATGGCATTGATCAAATTAATGAAAACGTCAAAATGGCGATAAAGTAAAATTAATGAAAGCTGCGTGAAAATAAAGCAAAAAATGGCGTGAAATGGCGTCAAATGGCGATAGATGGCGTGAAGTGGCGTGAATGGCGTGGGCGTGAAATGCGTGGAAGCAGCGTGAAATGGCGTCAAATGGCGTCAAATGGCGTCAAATGGCGTGAAATGGCATTAAATGGCATTAAATGGCGATGAAATAGCATCAAATGGCGATAAATGGCGTCAAATGGCGTGTAATGGCGTCAAGTAAATGAAGTAATTAAAATGGCGTAAATGGCATAGTAAAATTGAAATTAAGTAAGCGTGGAAATGGCGATAAATAATGGTAGCGTCAATGCGTGAAATGGCATTGTCAAAATTAAATGGCGTTAAACTAATAAATGGCGTCAAGCTGGCATTAGTAACGTCAAATAACTATAAATGGCTAGTAAAATTGAACGTCAATAATTTAAATGGCATTAAATAGCGTCAAATGGCATTAAATCAGGTAAATGGCGTCAATAATATTAAAATGGCGTCAAATGGCGTGAAATGGCGTTAAGTAATGCGATAAATAATCGCAATAAATGGCGTGAAATGGCATTAAAATATAAAATGGCGTGAAAGTAGTAAATAGCGTGAAATGGCGTCAAGCCAGCGTGAACAAATGGCATTAATCAATATTAAATGGCATTAGTGGCATTAAGTGGCGTCAAGAGTTGGCGTGAGACATCAAAAATAGCGTGTGGCGTCAGGCGTTAGGCTAAAGTCAAATGGTGGTGGCGATAAATGGCGTCAAGTCAAGTGGTGGTGGTGGCGTGGCGTCAAGTGGCGTCAAGTGAGGTCAAGTGGCGTCGTGAAGTAAGGCGTCAAGTCAGTGGTGATTGGCGTCAAGTGGCCAAATGGCGTGGTGACGTCAAGTGGCGTGGTGGCGTCAAATGGCGTGGCGTGGTGGCGTCAGTGAGTCAAATGGCATTAATCAAGTCAAAATTTCGTCGGTAATGAAGTAATGGCGTCAAGTAAAGTGGCGTGAAGTGGCGTGAGTGGCGTGAAATTAGGTGTTAGGCTGAAGTAAGGTGGCTGGCGTCAATAGTGAAGTAATCAATGGCGTAATGGCATGAAACCGTCAAATGAGAGCGTCATAATAGCGTCAATCAGCGTAAATGGCATATAAATTAAGTGTAAATGGCGTCAAATGGCGTGTGCGTGGCGTCATGTCAAATGGCGTCAAATGGCGTAAATGGCGTCAAGCTAATGGCGTCAAGTAGCGTGAAGTAGCGTGAATGGCGTGCAAGTAAATGAGCGTCAAGCTGGCGCTAATGGCGTGTAAAGTCAAGTAATGAGATGTGATAGTAGTGAAATGGCGTGAATGGCGTCATGGCGTGTGGCATTAATCAAGTGGCGTCAAATGGCGTTAATGGCGTCAAATGGCGTAAATGGCATTAAATATCGTGGCGTAAATGGCGATGAAATGGCGTCAAATTAAAATGGCGTGTGGCGTCAAATGGCATCAAAGCGTAAATTAAATAATAAATGGCGTCAAATAATCAAGTAATGGCGTATCAAATCAAACGTCATTGGTAAAGGCGTAGTGGTATTGGCTGGCGTCAATGATTAAATGGCGATAAATGGCGTCAAAATGGCGTTAAATGGCGATAAGTAGCGTAAATGGCGTCAATGGCGTGAAATGGCGTGGCGGGTAAATGGCGTCAAATGGCGTGAAATGGCGTCAAGTATGGGTATGGAAATAAATGGCGTTAAATGGCGATAATGGCGTTAAATAGCGTAAATGGCGTAAATGGCGATAAATGGCTAATAATCATAAATGGCGTCATTATTAATGGCGTTGGCGTGAATAAAATTAATGGCGATAAATGGCGTAAATGGCGATAAATGGCGTTAATGAAATAAAGCTAATGGCGTCAAATGGCGAAAATGGCGTCAAACTAATAGTAAGTGGCTGGCGTGGACGTAATCAATCATGGCGTGGTGGCGTCATCGTCAAATGGCGTGAAATAATAATTAGTGGTTAAATGTCGTGAAGCTGTGTGTCAAGTCAAGCTGGCGTGGTAATTTGGTGTCATTGAAATGGCGATCAAGAATGGCGTGGATCGTGGCGTGAAGTGGTAAGTAGGCGTCAAGTGGCGTCAAGTGAGGTGTGGTGTGTTGTGTGGTGGGTAAAATGGCGTAATGTAAATATTAAATGGTGTAAAATAATGGCGTTGATGGCATTAATGGCTGTGTCGTAATGGCTGTCGTCGTGTCGTGGTAGTGGTAGTGATATGGGTAAGTGGCGTCAATGGCGTAGTGGCGTCGTCGTTGCGTAAATGGAGTCATGTAAATGGCGATAAATGGCGGTAATGGCGTGGTAGGGGGTGGCGTCATTAATGTAAATTAATCTAATGATAATGGCGTCAAATGGCGTCAAATGGCGTTAATGTAAGTCATCGGCGATAAATGTATCGTAATATAAATAGCGTCAATCGGCGTCGTCATGGCTGGCGAAATGAAGCTGAAAATGGCATTGTGAAGCTGAAATGGCGTCAAGCTAAGCGTAAATGGCGTGTTGGCGTGGTAGTGGCTGGCGTGGTAGTAGCGGCGTGGTAGCGTGAAGCTGGCGTGGTAGCATTATCAAAATTAAGCAAATCAAGCCTAATATTAAATGGCATTAAATGGCGTCGTGGCAATGAAATAAATAACGATAAATAATATTAAATGGCGATAAATGGCGATAAATGAAATTAAATAATATTAATGGTAAATGGCGATAATGGCAATGAAATTAAGCAACGTCGGCTGGTAACTCAATCAATTGTTTAATTCAGCTAATTAAAGGCTGGCCAACAATCAGGCATTGTCAGTGGCGCAGGCTGGAGACAGGCAGGGGCTGGGATAAACAATTCCAACTAATTTGTATTCGTAATTGACTCATTCAGCACTTATTTCAACATAATTCTAATTAACAATTATATTCCAATTATTGTGTTCAACAATGTCAATTTAACAATGGCGCAATTTATCGATTAACATTCGGCAGACTAATAATTCAACGACTGCGTCATTCAACATTCGGCACATCAGAACAATGAATCATTCTTTAATTAACAAATTCAACATTAAACGATACATGTTCCGGCAGGCTATTACCTTCAACGATAAATATTTTGGAAATCAAACCTATTTTAAATCATTAATCTTTAATTAATAGTATCCAAATTAACTCATTAACAACAATTCAATCGAAATTCAACATTCAACAATTAATTCAGTGGCATCGTGATCAAACGAACTGAACTGACATCGATCGAATTTCAGATAATTCAAACATTATGCAACATATTCCGCGATTTTGAGCCAATTTGCAATTTGGCTGCGTGGTGAAAATTGACGTGATGACGCTGTACAGTCAACGTATCTCAGTTAATTACCGACAATTTGTGCATTGAGCCATATAAACATTAACAGTAACATTATTAATTCAGTCGTTATTATTATTCAATTATAGTAATTATTTAATTGATACATTACGTATTATCAATTAATGATATTAATTAATTATTCAGCATATTGAA
>NW_024734850.1:0-4722 GCF_018991925.1 Homarus americanus | reverse complement strand
CCACACTGAGTATCACCCCACACTGAGTATCACCTCACACTGAGTATCACCCTACACTGAGTATCACCCCCACACTGAGTATCACCCCACACTGAGTATAACCCCACACTGAGTATCACCCTATACTGAGTATCACCCCCCACTGAGTATCACTCCCCACACTGAGATCCATTCGAGACCACCCACACTGAGCATCACCCTACACTGAGACACCCCACACTGAGTATCACCCCACTGAGCACACCCCACACTGAGTATCACCTCACACTGAGTAATCACCCCACACTGAGTATCACCCCACACCGAGTATCACCCTACACTGAGTATCACCCCCACCGAGTATCACCCTACACCGAGTATCACCCCACACCGAGTATCACCCTACAACAGCATCACCCCACACCGAGTAAATTCTTCACACTGAGTATCACCCCACAGTATCATCCCACATTGGAGCATCACCCCACTGTCACCCCACACCGAGCATCATCCCACAGCATCACCCTACACCGAGACACCCCCACAGCATCACCCTACGCCGAGCATCACCCCACAGCATCACCCCACACCGAGTATCACCACACTGAGCATCACTCCACACTGTCACCCTACACCGAGTATCACCATGCCGAGCATCAACACCCTACACTGAGTATCACCCTACACCGAGTATCACCCCACAGCATCACCCCACACTGAGACTCCACACTGTCACCCCACACCGAGTATCACCCCACACTGAGACCACCCCACACTGAGCATCACCTCACACTGAGTATCACCCCCCACTGAGTATCACCCCACACTGAGTATCACCCCACACTGAGTATCACCCTACACTGAGTATAACCCCACAGAGTATCACCCTACACTGAGTATCACCCTACACTGAGTATCACCCCACACTGAATATCACCCCACACCGAGTATCACTCCACACTGTCACCCTACACTGAGTCACACACAGTAAGCCTCGCCACACACAGCCTTCATATCATCATTACACTTCTATCAGGACAGTTTTAAGAGCATCAGGCTGGGAGTGGAGGAGATGGTATGGAGAGGCCTCGAGCTCTCCCATCCCGTCAGTGAAGAGCCAGCCACAAACCTCTACTTGTACAGTCGTCATATTATTAACAAATATTCCCCCAGTATTTATATTACCTTGAGACGGGAAAGAAACTGGATCTTGAAAGTCTTTTTTTTTACCTTTTTTTTTTGAACGAAATATTAGATACAAAAGAAATCGCACAGAATGTTTCAAGAAATTCCAGAAAGAATGGGTCAGGGAAGGAGGCCCCGACATCATTTCCCTTTTAGGTTAAGTCGACACGGCTTTCCGCTTAGTAGACGCTGACATAATCATTCTCATATGAACTTTATTACATCAAAGACGTTTTATGAATATTTATGTCAACAGGACAGTGGCATCAATGGTTTGGTCTGGGAGGTACAAACTTCCTGGAAAATTAACTATTTGTTTTCCTAATAAAAATGTGTGTGATGCTAGTGGTGTTTCAGGAAGCTGCCGTGGACACACACACACACAGACCATATCCTCCATTACCTTCTCCTACACGGCTGCTACCCGAGTCAAAACACTGCAGCATAATATGGGATTCAGGTCACATTAGATTATAATTTACCGTGAGCCTCGACGACGGCTCCACAGCCACACGAACCTTGTCACACTGTGGACACTAACGCTTCACACTGAGGACACTGACTCTTCACACTGAGGACACTGACTCTTCACACTGAGGATACTAACTCTTCACACTGTGGACACTGACTCTTCACACTGTGGACACTGACTCTTCACACTGAGGACACTGACTCTTCACACTGAGGACCTTAACTCTTCACACTGAGGACACTGACTCTTCACACTGTGGACCCGCATTCTTCACACTGTGGACACTGACTCTTCACACTGAGGACACTGACTCTTCACACTGAGGACCTTAACTCTTCACACTGAGGACACTGACTCTTCACACTGTGGACCCGCATTCTTCACACTGTGGACACTTGACTCTTCACACTGAGGACACTGACTCTTCACACTGTGACACTGACTCTTCACACTGAGGACACTTCACTCCTCACACTGTGGACACTGACTCTCAAGCACTGTGGACACTCTGACCTTCACACTGTGACACTGACTTCACACTGTGACACTGACTCCCCCCTTCACACTGTGACACTGACTCTTCACACTGTGACACTGACTCTCACACTGAGGACACTGACTTCACACTGGAGGACTCTAACTCTTCACACTGAGTGACACTGACTCTTCTGGGCTAATTGCACACTGACTCTCTCACACTGAGACACTGACTCTTCACTGTGGACACTTTCGACTCTGTTACACTGTGACACTGACTCTCAAGCACTGAGGACACTGACTCTTCACACCGTGGACACTGGACTCCTCCTCACCGTGACACTGACTTTCACACTGTGACACTGACTCTTCACACTGTGACACTAACCTTCACTGTGACACTGACTCCTTCACACTGGAGGACCTTAACTCTCACTACACTGAGGACACTGACTCTTCACACTGAGGACACTGACTTCAAGCACCGTGACACTGACTCTTCACACTGAGGACACTGACTCTTCACACTGAGGACCTTAACTCTTCACACTGAGGACACTGACTCTTCACACTGTGGACACTGACTCTTCACACTGTGGACACTGACTCTTCACACTGTGGACACTGACTCTTCACACTGTGGACACTGACTCTTCTCACTGTGGACACTGACTCTTCACACTGAGGACACTGACTCTTCACACTGAGGACCTTAACTCTTCACACTGTGGACACTGACTCTTCACACTGAGGACACTGACTCTTCACACTGTGGACACTGACTCTTCACACTGAGGACACTGACTCTTCACACTGTGGACACTGACTCTTCTCACTGAGGACCTTAACTCTTCACACTGAGGACACTGACTCTTCACACTGAGGACACTGACTCTTCACACTGAGGACACTGACTCTTCACACTGAGGACACTGACTCTTCACACTGAGGACACTGACTCTTCACACTGAGGACACTGACTCTTCACACTGAGGGCACTGACTCTTCACACTGAGGGCACTGACTCTTCACACTGATACACTCTTCTTTCTGGTAGACGCGGCAGTGTTGAGGGCCAGTGACTCACACTCCAGTAATCACTTGCTCACATATTCGGCCGCACAAGTAAACACAGTTCAGCCTTAAGACCACAGGTACAGTTTTTTTTACATGATATTCCAACTTAAAGGGTGTTAATAAGAGCCCCATGTCTTATAGACTTGTGATAAAACTTTATGCCGTGAGTGACAACAGCCGGTAAGTTCTCACACACACACACACACACACACACGCGCGCACACAGTGACCAACGCCAGGTTGTAAGGTTCTGAGGTGTTCTCTCCACCTAACAGTCACTCACCTGCGGCGTCCCCCCTCAAGGCAATTGTACGAAACCGCTCTACTTCCTCATTATCATTAACGATGCCCTGAAGGACACTCCCGCTCTTTGGAAATATGTCGACGACAAGGCTGCTGATTACACCGCCGTCCACAACAGTCACCAACAACTATACTAAGACCTCTTCTCCGACCATGTCTCACCTCCCTCCACCACACTGGGCCCCAACACCCTCCAGGTACTGGATGTCACCAAACTCCTCAGATGACAGACTGAGCTGGGCAGTATGTGAGGGATACGCACAGTGTCTTGTTAACATGGTCATGGGAGGAAATTGGCAGAGTAGCGAGTTTTTAAGGCTAGGAACAGTGGATGACATTCACTGGTAACTTGTGAAGCTGACGATGACAAAGAGAACGCGGCAGCAGGGTGTAGGGACTGACGACAGAGATGTTACAGCAGTGGCCGCCAGAGAGCGTTCACAGCTGTAGCCAACGTTAATGAAGCCAATGATTTATATCAAAGAAGAAACAGATCACCATAATACACCACGTATAATATAAGGGGTCTTACCGCTGGGTGCCTATCAGGTGACTCACTTATGTTCAATCTATTTTATTTCTCTATATTATTTTACTATTATATATATATATATATATATATATATATATATATATATATATATATATATATATATATATATATATATATATATATATATATATATATATATATATATATATTATTTTTTTTTTTTTTTTGTGTCTAGATTTGGTGTCATAAGTGTGGATTTAGTAATTTTTGGGTTTAATTTATCTCTATAGTTAAAGTAAATTTCTATATTATCTAATTTAAGAATATTCAAACCAACCTAAATAGTGTATGAACTATGTAAACACTTATGTAAAAAGATAGTATATGGACTTTAATATGTGTGTTAGCAATTAATGTTATGATTGATAGAAAACGATGTGGTGAGGGGACAGTCGAGAGTCGCCAAGTCAAGGTGAAGGACTGGAGGGTTGCCTGACCCACGGAGAGAGAGAGACGCCCCAACTAGAGACCCTGCACTGGGAGACAACAGGTCCTGAATTGTGTGGAGGAAACCACCAAGAAAATATCAAGATTGTAAATACACATAATTTTTATCACGTGTTTGAAGTCTGCACCCCCTGTGTGCTTGTTTCCCGCCCGAGACTCAGCGAGTAACACGAGGCTAAACGCCCAACCTGCAGCTCGCGTGGTCGTCGACGGTCTGCTGTACAGAGAA
>NW_024734849.1:0-7186 GCF_018991925.1 Homarus americanus | reverse complement strand
GGGGTGGGCATAAAAGCCGGATGACATCTGGGCTGTTTGAGGCTTGCAGGGATGAGAGTCTGTGGTGGCATGCAGTGGTTTAGGGTGGGCTGGGAGAGACTAGGGTGGGCTGGAGGACACGGGTGGGCTAGGAGAGACTGAGGTGGACTGGGAAGAGCTAGAGTAGGCTGGCTGGGAGAGGTTCGGGTGGGCTGGGACGGGCTGGGGTGGACTGAACTAGTCGGGAGTGAATTGAGAGTGGTGGCTATGCCTGAGGGAGTTCATTGCCAGGGGTCTGGTTTAATGTTACTGGCTTAAGTTCCATTACATGTCGTCAGTTCTAAGTCCTAGTACTGGCCCAAGACCTAGGTTCTAGTACATGTTTTAAGGTACTGATCCAGGTTCTAAATTCTAGTACATATCTTTAGGTAATGACGTAAGTGTCAGTAGCCAAGTCGTGGTGGAGCAACAAGAAGGTGGCGATGTTTACAATGAGGCCCTGAGTGATGGTGCTTCAATTAAGAGGAACAACCACGATATATCTCAGGGTAAGATAGTCTCTAAGGGGGTGAGGATGAGGGGTGAGGTGGGTAGAGAGGAGGGACAGATAATGGAGTGTGGATGAGAGGCTCAGTAGGTGGTGAAGGAAGGTGGGTGAGTGACGATGGATGAGCGGTGCGGATGTGAGTTAGGTAGTTAGTGGTGGTTGACAAAAGGTCAGAGACATAGGTGTTTCTCTCTCTCTCTCTCTTTCTCTCTCTCTCTCTCTCTCTCTCTCTCTCTCAACTACAGCCTCATAAATCCCCAATTTAAAGATGAAATCCAATAAAAATCCTTCTAACAGTTGAACAGCCAGACCAAATTTTAGCTATATTAAAAAGGTGAAACAAATATAACCACAAACACACATTTTGCTCTTTATATTAGATGGTGTTTATTTCTCTTACCATTTCTGAGAGAGAGAGAGAGAGAGAGAGAGAGAGAGAGAGAGAGAGAGAATTCTCCTCTCCCATCAGCCAATCCAGAAAGTGAAAATCCATCGCGGTGCTTCCTGCTTTCCAAGTCATATTAGGCAGTGGTTTCCCCTTGTGATGGCGGAGGAGCGCATAATGGAGGGGTGTATCGCGGCTGTATTCTGGAAAATGTTTGGGAGGAGAAAGAGCTTTAGATCACGTGTACCTGTGGTAGTGGTGGTGGTGGTGGTGGTGGTACTGGTGGTGGTAATGTTTTGGGTAGTGGTGGTGATGGGTGATGGTGATGGAGGATGATGGTGATGGCCGTGGTGTTATGGTTGCGGTAATTGTGGTGGTAATGACGAAACGAAGTTGGTTGTGATGGTTTTGGTAATGGTGGGTGTAGGTGGTTGTTGTGATAGTGGTGATGATAGTGATCGTAGGAGTGTGTGTACAATAGGGTATGGATTACGCTAGACACTGTTCTCTCTGCCTGTGTTTGAGAGAGAGAGAGAGAGAGAGAGAGAGAGAGAGAGAGACTACATATTAGTATTAATTTACCTGACACGCTCACCTCAAGCCACGGAATAAATCCTTCGCCTGCTTCACACACACACACACACACATCTCAGTCTCTATTAACCATCACCCGAGCGACAGTGATTATGTTGTGACAATAAACAAGCATTAGTGTGTCCGTCAGGTAGAATTATCATACCCAACACCTTGACAGATATAATTCATCTCCTTTTAACTCATTGTCAAGGTAATTTTTTTTCTATTGGATGTATATATATATAGATAAGACGTATTATTTTATGACAATGTTTGTGTAGATAGAGTCAGGGTTCCTACACACATTTGCCTCAGTAAGTCAGGCGAGTATTTCTGGGTCACAACACAGGGTAAAGTTAACGGTGTGGCTGACAGTATATTTATTTTATATTTTGCACAACGGCGGTCAAATATTGGTTCTGTTGTCATTCACTCAGCCTGGTGCCCGTGATGTTCCTCTTTCTCCTCCTCCTACCCCCCTCTTTTTGTTCCTCCTCCTCCTCCTCCCCTTCTTATTGTTTCTCCTCCTTTTCTTGTTTCTTCTCCTTCTCATCCTCTTCCTGTTTCTTGGATTTATCTATATTATATTAATTCGTTATAATAGTACATCACTTTTATATAAGATATATTAGGGAAGGATATACTATATACTTGTGGTAATATGGTCTGATATATTTATTAATGTATGTATTAGATTCTTGACGCAGTTTTGTCTTAAATATCATCTTTAACTCATAACTTTGTTTACTGTTACCTGCGCTGTCTCCATAAGCCGGGGCGGTGAGTCACGGGTGTTGTGGAGTGTTGATATATGGCTTGTGTGTGTGTGTGTGTGTGTGTGTGTGTGTGTGTGTGTAGCAAATCTCCTCACTAGATTTATGGCTCCATTACCAAGGAATTCTCAGCCATTCTTAGTATTTCGTGGACGAATTTTGAGATCAGGGGAAAATTTACCACAAACTTTAAAGTCACATAAAGCTTATTGTTCCCAAGAGTTATCTGGGTATTATACTGTTTATGATGGAATGTGAGGCAACCTTATACTGATCTTACAAGTGCTGCTCAAGATACACTCTTAACACACACACACACACACACATTCTCCCATCTTGTACTTCCCTCCAAGTACAGTATATGACCTGCAGGTACAAGGGACACACGGACCTCCTAACAAGTCAACATCAGTAACTCCCTCTATTAGTGTCCACGTCCCGTCTTACTTGAGTCCAGATGTATGGATTGTGTCACTACTCGCTATAGGACTGTCAGAAAACGTCACCAAACTTAAACTGTTGGGACGGCTCGTGTAGTATCTCCTGTACTGTCAAACTTGCCGAGTTACATTGAATAATGACTTTAAACACAGCAAAAGGTATTTACCTGGGTGATAGACAAAGAGACAGATCATCAGTATAGACTTTAATAGTTGAACTGAAATTAATATTAATGTGGAGACAACGCTGTAAACTTTATTTTCATATATCAAATGTGTCTTCCTAAAGTTGATATTTGGCACCAGGTCGGGGTGACAGCCTTGAGTAGTGTACAGTATGTTCCCTGAGTGGCTGTTAAGACAAGCTGCTTGATTTGTTGCCGCGTCAGGCCCTGAGGGAGGGAAGGAGGGAAGGTGTCGTGGCAGTATTGTAGTAGTAGATAACATTGTCGTGATGGAGGGAGGGAGGGAGGGAAGGAGGGAAGGTGTCGTGGCAGTATTGTAGTAGTAGATAACATTGTCGTGATGGAGGGGAGGGAGGAGGAGGAGGGGAAAGGTGTCGTGGCAGTGTGTAGTAGTAGATAACATTGTTGTGATGGAGGGAGGGAGGGAGGAAGGAGGGGGAAGGTGTCGTGGCAGTATTGTATTAGATAACATTGTCGTGATGGAGGGAGGGAGGAGGAGGAGGAGATGTGTTGATGTGTGGTAGTAGATAACATTGTCGTGATGGAGGGGAGGGAGGGAGGGAAGGGAGGGATAGTGTTTGTGATGACATCATTAACATACAACCATGTATTATCGTGAGCTATTCAGATGCCAGCAGTAAGGTGGACAATTCCATACAGTGCAGTATATCTCTCACAAAACGATCTAATGCAACGACTAAAATTGTCCTTTATTACACATATAGTTGTGTGTTGTGTTTATTTGTACCTTGTTCATCTGGTAGAGCACGTAGGATGGCACACAACTGTGTAGGAGCGTGGCCACACACACACACACACCTGCGTTAGGTCACTACAGGGTATTGGTGTAAGTGAGGTAGACTACAATACGTGTCACAGTGTTACATATGTCTACGTGTCTTCTACAACCAAGTGTTTCGTTATATTAGTTCACTTTTATAAACTGTTGTATCGTACACAAGTTGTCGCTGCTCGTCTCTCGAGGATAGACTGAGAGTTCGTTGGTGAGGGTTAAATTTACAACTTATCTCTCTGTAATAATATTCTGGTCCACGTTATCAACCTGTCAGCTTAATCATCTTGGTGACGGAGGTGAGGAGAGAGAGAGAGCATGTTCGTGGTGGTGATGTTAGTGGTGGTAGTGGTAGTGGTGGTACTGGTAGTGAGAGAGGCAGCCACTGGGTAATAAGAGCCAATATAAGACCTCATTATAAGTTTTAATGAAGCTGACGTCGCGGTAACTTAATACATGGTTGTGTAGCAGTCGGAGCGTGTGTGAGTCATAACCGAGCAGCGCCTAGGAACTGTTCTTGCGGGTACAAATCTTTCTTTACGTTTACTGGAGCCTTTGTCTGTCTCAGTGTGTAAAAACTATTACTTTCTTTTATTAGTGTTTGTTAGGTACACACATTCTTAGCAATGGTTTACTAGTGAAGAAATCATATTCTTAGTTGTTAATGCTAAGTTCAGCTTTATTATGTAAGCTTTGCGAAAATGTATTTACCATAGTCAGGATGGAGGATGGAATAAGAGGCTGTGGAGTCAGATTCATCCATCCATCACCCTGAACAACTTTGTAGTGGGTGTGACGCTCTCAAATCACCTTACTGACAGAAAAAGACTTTTGTGTCACCTCGCTCCTCAACACCCCGCCGCGCTGTGTCCACGAGACCACTGTGTCAACACACTCTGTAAGGGGAGAGACTTTGTTCCTTTTATGGATGAATATTTGTACTGATGGCGGGACTAGAGAAGACAGGATAAGATTACTGAAGGCACACAAGAAAGTAATATTTTTTTCTTAAATTTTTGTCGTTACATGAATTTAGTTAGAGAAATTTAAACATGGTATGCAACTAAAAACAAGCTGGGGTGATGAATTAAGTTACACTACAAACAGTTGCCTCGTAAACAAGCGTGAGTTAGTTAGACACTTTTTGTTTTGTGTGTTTTTGCTTTTTTACGGGCATTAGCCCACCCGGGCACAGGTCACCGACCCACATCCGGGCCTGGGGGGCGAAAATTTAATAATAATAATAATAATGATAATAATAATAATAACGAGCCATAAGGAAATACAAAAATGAAAAAAAAAGATCAATAGAAGGAAACAATATTTGTATGTTGTGTTGTCAATAGTAAGAGAAACAATTGAGACCCTGCAATTGTGTGTAAATGAGGCAGACAGTCAGATCAACAACCTGGGACTTAGTTACAATTTTCGTGATGCCACATGGCAGCAGGGTCTACCAATAGACAACACATTATGCTTTCAGTACCTTCCCAGGCGGTAGTACCTCCATGTTTGAGGGCTGCCTACTACCTACTGCCTACTTCTCTTGCTGTACTGGACGTCGCCAAGACTACTGTATGTATCTCAGTCCTATGGAATGATGAACCAGGGCAAATTTGCTTGGATGCGAGAATTGTGTTAGAATCCATGACCATGCATTTACAAAGCTGGAACACACGCACGCACATATATACACAATCGTACATGAGCAGTTACACTCACAGAACAATACGTGAGCAAGTAAATACAAACACACACACACACACACAAACTCGTAGTAATAGCAGCAGCACGCTACTTGTGTTCCACCACCGGCGGCTTAGTGTTAGTCACTGTGAGATAATGACATTAAACACACACATATAATACAAGTAATACCTCATGTAAGTCCCCCACAATCATATATATATATATATATATATATATATATATATATATATATATATATATATATATATATATATATATATATATATATATATATATATATATATATATATATATACAGTATGCATATAGCCTCTCTTGTACTGTACATTAATAACAATAATTATAACATGACGCAGGCACCCCGGAACACAAGTCACCCATTTCTCTATTAATCAAGATTTTTTTTACTTCTCTCCAAGAAACTTACCTCCTGTGTGTGGTTGTTAATCTCGCACGACAAACACTGGTGTCGGAGCTGAATGTTTTATTGTATTGTTTTTCCGCCCAGTTAGTGTGTACTGGAGGTAAGTGGCTTATGTTGGAGAGTGTACACACACACACACACACACACAATAATAATGATAATAAGAACTCATGCGGAAAAGTTTGCAACACTTGTGGTAGAAAACGGCATAGCACAAGAAGCAATGCGTTTACTAAAGAGAGAATTGTGAGGGCGGGGAAACATGAAGAAGCTGAAGGAGAGAAAATGTTATAGCAAAAGTTGTCACATGTTGAGGACCACAGCAAAACCTGCCTTGTGGCTTTACTTGTTGTGTTGTGTTGCTGGTGTTGTGAGCCACCGAGTGTTAGGGACTTTGTTGTGTCCTGGTAATATTAGTATACTCAACTATTATTATATTTGCAACACAACTTAGTATTATGCCAAAGACATATTTAGCATACAGTTAACATTAACCAATTCCTTCACAAATACATATGAGGCGCCTAGAATGGGAACGTAAGCGTCAAAATCACGATTTGGAGATGTGGCCACAGGCGTGTCCACTGGCCTTTATTCTACATGATCAACCTGACTGAGTGTCGCTTACGCCGCCGCAAGGTCGAGAATTCCATTGGAAGAACACTTAACTACTATACCCAATTTTGTGATATTGATTTATTTTTTACTTTTAGGGGGAGTGGGGGGATGTGGCATATGGGGCTCAACTTTCCACAGGCATCATCCCTTATACGGTCCAACTTTTGTGAAAAGTTTCATTGAAATCCCTGCAGTAGTTTCCATGGTACATAAACTTAAAACTTAAAATGTGATTTACTCAAAAGAGGCGTTTTGGAGATACGTCATTCCCATTATACTGTAATGCCACATTTTCAAAAGGTTGAAAAAGGTTGTACTTCCCCCAAACTTGTGTGAATCAGAATAACTTACCAGGTCTCTGCCTCACTCACTCACACGCCCGTATTTACTCTAAAATGTCCTTCTATTTTTTTAAGATTTTGGTTTCGTATGATTGTCAATGTTATTGTATGGTGGTCGTGCTGGGGAGGAGGGGGTCGTGCTGGGTAGGAGGGGGTCGTGCTGGGGGGGCACCTCAAGGATGGTGATGAGTTTTGTGAGGTGCCGTGTTGATCTGTGACTGGCTCAGCTAGTGCTGTCTTACCACACTTCAGACCTTCACGGCATTGGTTGAGTGTTTGTAAGTTTAAGGCCTTAAGAACATCCTGGTAACCTGTGTGTGTTTGTATACGTGTGTTTGTGTACTTGTGTGTGAACTGTATTGTGTGTATGTATGTATGAATGTATGTGTGTAAAGGTACCACCACCGGTTTTTTT